>NC_047048.1:51569006-51871209 GCF_011762595.2 Tursiops truncatus | reverse complement strand
CTCAAACATTGCTTTTGCCTTAAGGTCTAAGATGGCTGCTTCCACTCCAGCCTTCACAGTCACCTTTCAGCAAGAAGCAGAAAAGAGAAAAGAATATTCTGGACATTCCTAGAAGCCTTATACATCACTTCCATTTCAATTCCATTAGTCTATGCTTAGTCACACAGCAGAAACTGAAAATTTTAGTCTTAATTTCAGATAGTCATATGCTCAGTAAAATTAGTGGTCCTATTACGACAGGAAGAGAAGGAAGACTGAATATTGGGAAACAGCTGGCAATCTTTGCTGCCATACATAAGAGTATAAAGAAAATAATTATCTCCCATAAACTCACCACCTAAAGATAATCTCACCTTTAACTTATGGCACATTTCCTTTCGTTACTTTAATGCATTCAGTATTGTAAAACAATTACACTGTATGTTAAAATATGCTGTTTTTGTTTTTTGTGACAGCTTACCGTTGAACACCTCCCCCCAAATTTAATGACCTTCACTGCATTCTTTTTAATGGCCGCACAGTATTACATACTATATATGTATCATATATTTAACTGAAGTCATACTTTTGAATATTTAGATTTTTTCTGAAGTCATCAGTGTTTATAAATCTTTTTGTGGCAAAATCCTTAACTTAGAGATACAGTGAACATTTTAAAGTTATTAATAATTTCAAAAAGGTGATACAAACTTATACTCCCATAGTTTTGTCTAAGAGTACTTATTGCACCAAGCATTTCCCACTACTAACTAGTATAATTTTTAAGATTTGAGAGTTAACAAGTGGTCTCTTATAACTGTTTTTTTTTTAACATCTTTATTGGAATATAATTGCTTTACATTGTTGTGTTAGTTGCTGCTGTATAGCAATACATATATCCCCATATCCCCTCCGTCTTGCGTCTCCCTCCCACCTTCCCTATCCCACCCCTCTAGGTGGTCACAAAGCGTGGAGCTGATCTCCCTGTGCTATGCAGCTGCTTCCCACTAGCTATCTATTATACATTTGGTAGTGTATATATGTCAATGCCAGTGAACACTATTGAAACTTTAAAACATATTATTGGTAATTTGAGCATCTAGTTTAAATTTCCTGCATATGACATTTATCTCTTTCCCTACTTAAATTATGAAAGTTCTTTGTATGATAAAAATATTATTAATATGTTTTTAATTATGTTAAAATAATTTCCCAGTTTCAAGTTAGTCTTCTGTTTCATTAAGTATTTATATTCTTGGAAATTTGTTTTGTTACCATATTTACAAGTTTTTATTCACATTTAGTAAGCAATCAATAAATGTTTATTTAGAAATAATGCCATCTGCAGCAACACGGATGGACCTAGAGATTATCATACTAAGTGAAGTAAGTCGGAAAAAGACAAATACCATGTAATATCACTTATATGTGGAATCTAAAATACGACAGAAATGAACTTATCTGTGAAACAAAAACAGACTCACAGATATAAAGAACAGACTGTGGTTGTCAAAAGGGGGTGGGGAAGAGTAGGATTGGGAGTTTGGGATTAGCAGATGTAAACTATTATATATAGGATGGATAAAAAACAAAGTCATATAGCACAGGGAACTATATTCAACATCTTATGATAAACCATAGTGGAAAAGAATATGAAAAGGAATATATATATATATATATATATATATATGTATGTATAACTGAGTCACTTTGCTGTACAGCAGAAATTAAACACAACATTGTATTTTAAAATAATAAATGTTCATTTAATAGAGGCTGAAAGAGTAAGCAATTAGATTTTTTAAAAGGTTTTATGATACTTGATTCTACTGCTAGTTTTTTCTTCTTTTTATCAGGATTCCCCATTCTGAAGCTTTAATTTTTATTTGTATCTTGGTTGACTAGAATATATATTTTAGTGATACTTTAGAGAAAGATTTCATATATATTAAGTTTGATGTTCTCATGCATATCAAAATATCATTCTATTGACTTTACCCAAATACTTGGATGATTGTATAGAATCCTTCATTACAGCTATTTCCCTTCAAAACTCTGTTGACCTTCTTCCCTTATCTTCTGGTATGTGATAGGAGAGGTGCAGGCATCCTGATTTTTATTTCTTTGTAAGAGATTGTTGCTGTTTTTGTCTTCCTGAAAGCTCTAAGGACTCTTTCTCTCTCCTTGAAATATTAAAAAAAAATCATCATTATAATATGTGTTGACATTGGTAATGTTTCATAACTTTTGCCTAGAATCTTGGGAATTATTTTAGATGGACAGATTTGGAAATGTTTCCTTCTGCCTTATCCTTAATTCTTACTTCCTGGTCTGTCTGGCCTTAGCCTCTGGAGTATCAGTTTGCACTATTTGGGTGTATTTTTCATATGTATTCCTCACTGTTTTAATCTTTTTTTTTCCTTCCCATTCTGTGAGAGTTTAAAAGGTTTGTTTCTGTACCAGTGACTCGATTTTTCTTCTCTGACAATTATGTGCCCTATTTCTAATAAAGACTTTAAATTTGTTACGGTATTTTCCTTTCTTGATGTTGCCTTCTTTGGCTATTCAGCTCTTGCTTTGTTTCTGCCTGTGTCTTAGCTCCTGTTTTATCTCATCCTCTGGCCCTATCCTCTCATTGTTTATATGCTTCTTATTTCAAGGAATTTTATTGATCCTATAAAACAGATTCCTCACTTGTTTTGCTCTATATATTTGCTCTCTCTCTATATTTCTCCAAATACATGTTCCTCCTCTTTGTTTTATTTATATATAGTGCAGTATCTTTAGGGCTCAGGCTTCTAAAACTTTTTTAATTCTTTTTAATATTTATTCATCTTTGAACAAAGAGTCATCTAGATGTAGACCTGACATTTGCCCATAACCATGAAACAATGATGGTTGGATTCTTGGATCCTTTCATGTATCTATAGTAAAAGAAAAAATTTAAAGGAATCCTTTTCTGGGTGTTATATTAATATATTTTTATTGCTAGTTCAGTGACCTAGCTACTTGAAGGACATGGTGGTTTTCTCTATTTAACTTTCTTCCTGGCCTGGCCTCCTTATCAGGTATACAATGTGACCAGACATGACCTTCTTCTACCTGCTGCATCATCGAAATATACTCCGGGTCAGGAAGATGATCAAAACTTTTCTTGGATAGCTGGTTCGTAAGGCCAGGGCTTTTCCACTGGGGCAGCTACTTGCAGTCTCCTCACTTGTACCCACCATTTGCGGGGGTGGTTTCCTAAGAACCTGCAAGGATTACTTTCAATCATGTTATGTTTATTTCTGAAGATGGAAGCATGCAAGGTAGCCCTTGGCATTTTCCTTCAATTTCCCTTCTGTGTAGCAGAAGTTTGATGTTGAATATTGTTGGTGTTGTTTTAGGGCTAATCTATTATTTCCTGCATACTATAGTCCACTGGTGATTTTAGAATGGATCTGAGAGGCATAGCATAAGATAGTAAAGTGTGTCTTCTTAGGCTGCCATCTAAGGGCCAAGTTTATATCAATGCCATTAACTTAGCCTATCAATACTTTTACGACCTGCATAGTATATAATGACCACATCTCCATATTATTTGATATTCTGATAAAAATTATTTAGATGATTTCCTTCTAGTCCATGAAATTATCACACATAATTTTTCTACTTTCTCTTGTCACCTGGCCCAGTTCCACCCATAAGAGTCAGGGATTGGCCAAGGTTGACCCCAGGATATATCTGTAGGCTCCAGGTGAGGCAACTCCCATTTGGATGAAGGCAGTTTTCAGAAAGGGAAACTATGAGCGGTTAGCAGACAACACTCAGGAGCTGGAAGGTGGACCTCAGGGGGAGCACCCACAGAATCTCATGTATGAATCCTGTGCATTTCCTTCCATGTGAATTGTATGTGTATGCTCTTTATCCATTTCCCTGTTTGTTAATTAATTGTTAATTACTGAACAAATAGTTATATAGTGCCTATTACATGTTAGAGATCTTGAATATTTGTAAGAGATTTCCTTCAGTGAACCTCCAGAGATCCACTGATCAGAGGTCTTTATATTAAGGAGAGGATCTCTTCATAATAAGGCCATTATCTATTTTATTTCTAATAAAATGCCTTCCTAATTTTCTCTTTTCTTTGTAAGATGTATGATTGTTTTAGCCTAGAGAAGTTGATAATTTACTGTTGAAATTGTCAGTGGCCTTGTTTTTAATTCTTCCATTTGTTTTATGTGTGAAAAAATATCCAAGTAATCAATAAGGCTGATATATACCCAGATCCATATTTTTCATCTTTTATTTTAATATTTACCTTTTTAAAGATCTAACAGGAATTTATTTTGAATTTTTGTGATAAGTGAGATTCAAATGAATGTATTTACTTCAGAAATCACCAGCCAATTTTTACAGTGTTGTTTATTAAGTATTTCTTACCTGCTCATATGTGACTTTCTTTATCCTGTACCCAAAAGGATCACACTTCAATATTTTATATGTGTATATATATAGTGTATGTATATATTTATGTATACATATATTTTTATAATGTTATATAAACTGGCATACATTTATGATATAATATTATTTGATATAATATGAACATAAATTTATATATTTGTGTATATATATATTTAGCATAGTGTTGCAGGTGTCAGGGATGTTTAATAATACAAAATTTGTGATTAGAATAAAGAAAGAGACAGGATGCCACCAGCTTATTGATGAGTACTGCCACTCAAAATACTTCATTCTGACCCCAGGAGACTTGCTGGGCATGTGGGGGAGGGACAGAGAGCCAAATGGTGCCTGTGGTTCCATGTCAATGATTCCTACAGGGATGGAAAGCAATTACTCAGCACTGGTCCCCTAGGAAGCTGCCGACAAGGCAATCATGTTCCCTGCATTCATCTCTACAAGGTGTAATAATTAAGCCAACAGAATCATAGCATCCGCCTGATAGATGTACAGAGAATCAGCATGGACCCTCTTGGCTTGTTCATCACCTCAGCGTCACCTACACAGACTAGTAATTGCTCAAAGAATTTATGACATTTACATGTGACCATGAGTTTTGTCTCATTACTGCCTCAGAAACCTTAAGTACATTGGACAGTTAAAAATTTGTTTATGACCAGTGAAGCTTAAGCATTGGGGTTAAGGTAGCTTTTACTGATGTCACTCTTATGAAAGATGAAAAGATGTTTTCATCAGGAAGAGGACCAAGGGTATGTCCTGGATTTGGCCATTTTGATATGTGAAGTTGGCAACTGTACATATTAAGTGCACTATAAACTAGAGGATTTCTCTGTTCGTGATGTAATTGTCAATTATGGGTCTCTCCACAGCTCAGGCTAGTTGCCAGGAAGCTGGACAGCAGGGGACCCTCGCAACTGGTCCGTTGAGAATTCTTGGCAGATCTTGAAGTCTGTTTTATAGTTCTGCCCTTCCCTACTCTTGCATTCCCATCAGGAGGCCAGTGCAAATGGAAATGGGGCCTTTTGCTCCCCTGATTCCTCTCCTGGAGGGGCCTGGAGGCTACAGGGAAGTGAGAGAGAAGTGGCTACTCATATAGATTGGGACTCTGGCCGTGGGACACTGCAGGGAAAGAGAATTCTGGAGAGAAGAGAAGTTACTATCTTCTGTCGGGGCCCCTAGAAGCAGAGCCAGAGAGTGGGATTCTCCTGCAAGTAATGTATTGAGTGAATCCTCTCAGGAGAAAGAGAGTGAGGGAATCCGAATAGGGTGGAGCTGGAAGGAAGTAAAGAAGGTGAGGGAGAGGTCTCGCCTCAGCCCGTCCCTCAGGAAGCTCTGGAGTAGGAATTGCCCCACATGGACCCCAGCCCATCCTTGGCTACCAGCAGCTTCCCCAACCCAGGGGTGGGTTCCAGCCACCTCCAGCCAAGGTGGTGCTCCTCAGAAAAGGATAATTCCCCCCGAGAAGAATGTGGGTGGGAACTGTTAGCGAGCACCTGCGGCATCTGCGGAGTTGGGGCTCCCGCCCAGCACAGGGAACCTAAGTGGGGCACTGAAGCACCAGCTATAGTTTCTGACTCCACCTTCCTCTCCCCGCCCCGGCAGTCACTCTATTACTCTGTGAATATAGTCTTAGCAGGTATCAGTGGCTGGAAGTATCTCGTATATCTCTGTGTTTACTGCTTATTGTCTCTCTCTTCTCCACTAGGTTTCATAAATCCCATATCATATTGCATCAATACTCTATCACCAGCTTCTAAAACAGTGCCTGGCACTTAGTAGATAATCAGGACTTTTTTTTTTTTTTTTGCGGTATGCGGGCCTCTCACTGTTGTGGCCTCTCCCATTGCGGAGCACAGGCTCCGGACGCGCAGGCTCAGCGGCCATGGCTCACGGGCCCAGCCACTCCGCGGCATGTGGGATCTTCCCGGACCGGGGCACGAACCCATGTCCTCTGCATTGGCAGGCGGACTCTCAATCACTGCGCCACCAGGGAAGCCCCAGGACATAATTTTTTGAATACAGGAATGAGTGCCTGGGGGTGGCGTGAGGTAGGATGGCAAAGGGGCCCATGTGGGACCATCAGACATCTGGGTAGTGCCCAGCTGTAGTGGACAATGTCAGTTCCCTGCCCCGACCGCTGCAGATCCCTGCTTCTTGGTCCTGGGTTCCCATCCCCACCTGTCACAGGCTTCACTCCTAACACCTGCTCCCTTTTTCAGAAGATAGCCCTTAGCTCCTCTTCCAAGGTGCCAGGAGTGCCTGGGAGTTTCCTCCTAGGGAAGTCTTGGCCAGTGATTGACTGGGGTATGAGGATGAATGTCCAGGTCCCTTGCCTCAAGGCTGGAAACACTGATTTAATCTATCCTATGGAGTTCCCTGTAGGATCAGGCTAAGGCCAGGGCTTTGCCTGAAATCATAACTTGCTCAGCTTCTTTCTCTTCTCTACCCTGTTTTTTCCTGCCTCCACTATCTGTTTCTCCTTAAGTCACAAATCACGTGTGTATGTACCTTTCCCTCAAGGATCTCCTTTTAGGAAATCAGATCTGTGATATCATGTAATAAGTCCATGAGAAAGACGTGAATCAAGTAGCTATGAAAAATATGTAAAAGAATGACTATGGCTTGTGCCACAAAAGAATGGTCTTATAGAAGCACTTACACGACTCTTGGAGATCACTAAAGACTTTCCTGGGGAAGTGTCTCATCAGCTGAGATAATCATAGCGAAAATTGATTGGGCACATTCATCCTGTCGGGCTCTGCTTCAAGCACTGGACATGTGTTAGTCGGTGCTTCTCAGGCTTTAATGGGCACACCCCCTCCCCCCAAGGATTTTGTTAAAATGCACACTCTGGTCCAGGGGCTCTGGTATGGGGCCTGAGGAATTTCTATCCAGCTCCCCAGTGCCGATGCTGCTGGATGTAGCTTAGCTCATTAATCCTCATAACAGCTCTATGTTGTAGATTCTATTATTATTTCCATTTTACAGAAGAGAAAAGTGAGGTGCAGAGAGGTTAAGTAATTTGCTGAAAATTACACAGCTGGTTAGAGGTGAAGCCAGGGTTTGAACCCAGGCAGCCTGACTCCCAAATATATCATCTTAAGTGCTATAAAGGAAGGTCTCTGCTGAAAGATGAAGTTATGAGTGGGGTTGATCAGGCCAATAAGTGAAGCCAGTGATCTCAGGGTGAACAAAGCCTTGATACTATCTCAGGAAACTCAGAGTCACTGAGCTTGTGACTCAAAGACAGACTTTTCTACCATTTTTCTCTTCCAGCCTCCCATCACTTGGACCCATTAGGTGCTGGGTTCTGACAGTGTTTCCCAACTGCTTGAAAGTAACTAATGAGTGAGTGCCATTGCCTAATAGAGGTGAATGACAACAGTTGTAAATAAGTTCTCAAAGATCATTTGATTTGTCTTTTGTGATATTTCAACATGTAATGTTAAAAAGCAGGCAACTGGAGATTTATAACCTGATTCACTCTAATTGATTTCTTGGCTTCCTTGGGTCTAATTAACTTTTCCTGTGTACCTAAAATAGTGCAGTAGGCTTCCTGAAAGCTGTTAGAAGGCAGCTGTATCACAGTTATGAAAAATTGAGACCTGGCTTTTATTTGGTAGTTAAATAGAAATTGATTTTACTGTTGAGGTCCAGACATAAAGGAAGAAAATTGACTCCAAAACTCAGCAGACCACTGTGGATTACCCTGTCTTGGTTTGAGTTCCCCCAGGAGGAGATTCTGAGACAAGGATTTCTGTGCAAGTAGTTTATTTGGAAGGCAGTGCCAGGAAAACCCCTGTAAGGCATAGAAGGAGAGACAGGGAAAGAAGAGTCCGTAACACTCACAGTGGGTGCGTTGTCAAACTAGTTACCGCTGTGGGAGCTCCGTCTCTGGGCTTCCCTGGGACACAGTGTAGACCTTCCACTTCAGAGTAAGTCCAACGAAGGAACAAGTAAACTGGGATATTTATTCAACCCTCCCATCAGTCATGGGTGAAGGGCTGTGCCTTGGGGAAAAGGGCATGAACCCCCAGCACTTCTGGCCATAGCCTGGCAGGCTAAGGCAGCCAGAGAAAACCCTTAATCAAAGAGATGGAAGTGAATTTTCACTTGGAGTCATAGGGTTGGGCCTGCAGAGGGGTGGTCAATGCTAAGGGGAAGTGGGCAGGGCACCTACAGCACCTGTTGCAATGTCCATAAATCAGTTGTGTTGCTTTGATCTTCTTTTGTGCACAAGAAATGACCCCTCCCCACCCCCAGTTCCCAGCCTCTTGCACCTAACCTTGCATAGATCCCAGAATCTAGACTATGCCACTGACTTGGAGACATTTAACTAAAGCAGTTACCTGTCTTACATTTTATAGTACAACACTGTATCCCAGTCTAGAAGAATAGAAATTAGACTACAGCTACGGATGAGGTTATGCAGACTGTAAAATGCTTTGGGATTGTTTTCATCAGTTTATTCAGAAAGCCATCATGATGACGACTTGGCCTGGAGTGGACCCTCAGTAACAGTGTTTTGAAAAAAAAGAAGAAGAAAGAATTCCCAGCCAAACTGAAAATTGAATAGAAGCTTCTATGTTGCAATAGTTTTTAATGGGTTTAAAAATTAATCTTGAAAATGCAACATTTATGTTTAGCATTATCAGAGGAGAAGGAAGAATAACAAATTGCATTCCAGGCCAAGGAGAAATAAATTTGGCTCCTTCCGAGGGGCTGCTACCTCTGTGGTGTCATTACCTCGGTCTTTGGACCGGCACCACACAGACCGTCTTACCACCTCTCAGACCCAGCTGCTGCTGGCCCACCTGTGTGCCTTCGTCCTGCCCACAGGAAGAGAAACAAAGCAGAAACAGTGTGATCTGACACCAGTCTCAAGGTTCAAGAAAGACTTTGCCCTCTGGTTCTATTGTCCCCAGTGTGAAGCTACTCAGAGAGGCCCGGGAACATCTAGCTGTTGACCTGTAGGCGTCAACCACTTCCTTAGGAATAACGTGCTTTATGGGCCCTACAGACCAGGAGAATGATTCACAACCTCTCTCTGATTTACACTTTGATATTGGAAATGTACGTCCATTTTTCTGTGCTTCATTACGTAACTCAATAACACATTTTCATTTTCATTTTATTTTAATTAACAAAGCGTAGTTGTTCACCATATGCCGGACAATATCCTAAGCATTTGGCAAATTAACCTCATATCCTCTTCATCACTTTGCCATGACATAAGTGCTGTTTTTATCCGCATTTTACAGTTGTGTAAATTGAAACACTGAGAAGTTGGCATGGTGGTATTCTCATGAAAACAGCATTAAGACTGATGAAATGTATGTATTAACTCATTTTGACTCCGAGGTTAATCCTTCTACCCCTCCCTGCTCCCACTCCAGATGGCTTTAGGTATGTTATTTATCAATACATATTAGAGGGTTTTTCTGTGTTCTCTCTAGATTATTGTAAGAAAAATGTTGCCCTGGTTTAGTTATAGTGAAGGATGGTTTTAAAGTCAGTCCATAGGGGAGAAAATGCCACAGAGTCAAAATTGCCCTTGAAGATGCTCCCAAACATCTCCGAGACACTTCTATATGATTTTTTGTGCACAACTCTCTGTAGTAATTCTAAGGATGCTGAAATTCTAGAACAAAAGAGCTTGACTAAAGAAAGGAACAAAAAGTCTAGATAGATTTTTGGGCTCTCAAATCAGCAACTTTTAAGATAACCATCAAATCCCTAAGTATAAATGAGGGTTGGATGAATGAATCACAAAAGGTTTTGCTTGCCTGCCAAGTAGATTCCCTTCTATTTTCACATCAAGCTTCTAAATCTTAATTACTGGCAATTGGTTTATTTGTCACCTTTGAGAATGTGAACTCAAGCACAATTGTACTTTACAAGTATAGCCTAGTGGTTAAGAAAAGGATCTCAAGGAGCAGAAGGACTGAGTTTGACTCTTGTCTTCTTAGATATTTAACACTGGCAAATTACTTAAAGTGTTGAACCTCAGTTTCCTCATGTGTAAAATGGGCACATGATCTGTACTTAACTCCTAGGATTAACTTCCATGAAGCTCTTTGAAGGGTATCTGGAACTTAGTAAGGATGCTCTGAATGTTTGATGCTATTATTATTCTAGGGTCAGAGGGTAATTTAAAGTGTTTGTGATGAGATTAAACTCTATCATATTGTCTTGCATAATAGTACTATGATGAATAGACTTAATAAGCTCTTATTTCCATTACTTGCAAGCTTGTGACAAAATCAAGATACTCATCTTCCCTGTGGCTCATTTTCCCCAACTGCAAAATGAGATTATTAATACTGCTTTTCTCATAACATTATTTTAAGCATTAAATTAATTAATATATGCAAAACTTCTAGGACAGTGTCTGGAATTTTTGTCTTTTTGTTATTACTAGTGTATTCCAGAACCTAGCCCAGAGTAGGTGCTCAATAATGAATCAATAGCCACAATAGAGAAGAACTTTTCACATTAAAAGTGTCATCTTTGGTTGATACTGTAGTTCCCAGGACATATTATGTGGTCTTAGCATGAACTGATTTCATATGTAGGCCCATTCATTAATATTATTACTACCACAGATTTTATCAGAAAAGTCTGTAAGCGTTGAGAAGCTGTCAAGCTCATGGTGATGGATACAAGTTTTCCAAAATAATTTTTGCTTAGTAGCTTGCATTTTATCTCTGGAAGCAAATACTGTTAGTTATTTACCTCGAAGTGACAGACTCTCTTCATTAATTTTCAAGAAAATGTCTGCCATGTCCCCAAGTCTGAATAACCCTGATATCCCTGTCAGGCATTTTTTCAAGTAAAAAAAAGGTTTTACATGGGATGAACAACTTTAGTTCAAAATTCAGACAATCCCATTATGCTTCAGTATCCTGCAGGAGTAATACTTCTGCATACTTCCTGTTTTGCAACACAAAGTATTTTTTAAAACATGCTCTTAAAAGTCAAGATTTAAGAAAATTGATAATTGTTACTGCTTCAAGAAGGACATATTTTCCAACAGTGTGTGAGAATGAAGAATCCAATGACTTCTGGTACCCTAAAACTGTGGTACCGTCATCTTGATCCTTGTGAATTTACCAGCAGTTATATCCATCATTGCTTTTGTATAAAGTGTGAATGTCAACATAGTGAGAAAAGGAATAACCTCTTAGGATCATTATAAAATCCTTTTGACCCCAGGGATGCTCTGAAAAGGGTCTTAGGATAACCCAGTGATCTGTGGACCATGCTTTGAGAATCACTGAGCTGTAGACACATTCAGTAGGTAAAACTGGCAGGATTCTGTCTTCAGTGAATGAAGGCATGAAAGGTATAAAAGAGTCAGGGATGATTTAGTGTTCCATTCTGAAAATGGCAGTGGGCACAGATGTCACTGCAGAGAAGGCAGAGACTAGAGGAAGAATAGGTTTGGGGTAGAAAAGATTATTTCCATTTTGGAGCATGAGGTGGTTCGAAGGTATCCTTTTTGAGTTGTTCATTTTAGGACATCTTGTGCAATTGTTCATTCATGAAAGATTTCTGGAGCACCCAGTGGTGCTGGGGACAAAAATACTGTGTTTCGTTCCAAACTTTTTTCATGCAGGAGTCATTTTATTAGTGAAATTGTAAGCTTCCTTAGAGGATGACCTAAATTGTACATTTAAAAAAAAAAAATTATGACCCGATCATGGTGCCAGGCAATGACAAATTATCCCAGTTTGCCAAAGACTATGTTCTCCTCCTTGCTTCCCCACAATAACATACAGTTTTCCTCCTTCCTTTATCCCTGGTCAGATTAATATACACAGCTATTCTAACCCTCATCATTAATCAGGGAAATGCAAATATCACACAAAATGGTGTCTACTCAATAGATGGGTGAAAATTTAAAATTGGCCAATCCCAAGGGTTGAGGATGGTATGCATTAACAAGAGTGCTCATAGCCTTCCAGTTGGGAGAGGAGATGAGTACTGCCATGTGGAAAACAATTTCACAGTGTTTTGTGAAATTGAACATTATATTCCCTACAATCCAGAGAATCCGCTAGGGAGAGACCCTACCAAAAGTCTGGCACAGGTGTACCAAGATAACTCTAAAAGAAAGTGGATGATAGCATGTTCATGATGACAAAAGAAAAGAAGATGGGGGTAGCAATCTAAATGACCATCAGGTGGGAAGCAGCCGCTTAGCACAGGGAGATCAGCTCAGTGCTTTGTGACCACCTAGAGGGGTGGGATAGGGAGGGTGGGAGGGAGGGAGACGCAAGAGGGAAGAGATATGGGGATATAGGTATATGTATAGCTGGTTCACTTTGTTAAAAAGCAGAAACTAACACACCATTGTAAAGCAATTCAATAAAGATATTTAAAAAAATAATAAAATAAAATAAATGACCATCAGTTGGAGACTAATGATATATTCCTACATCAAGATACTATACTACAGTTAAAAGGAATGAACTGCTAAATGCAATTATATCTGGAAATCTTAGAAATACAAGCTCAAAAAAACAGAAAACTCTAGAAGACTACATACTGTAAGATACACCTTTTATAAAGTTCAAAGCAAACAAAACTTAAATGTGTTATTTATGGATACGTACCTATTTGATAAAACTATACAAGAAATAACACAGGCCTGCAATCAACCCAAAATTTTAAGGAAATGGTTTCTTCTGGCAGGTGTGTAGACAGAAAGATGTGATATGGGAGGAAAATACAGGTCATACAATAGTATTGGTAATCTATGTTTTATATTAGAAAGGTGGGTAAATCACTGTTTATTTTATTATAATGATTTAGAATATATGCATATATCATATGTATAGTATATATATATATGTTTATAACAAAATATATGCAAATTTTGTACATATATATTTGTAATAAAATATGTATACAAATATATATATTTGTAACAAAATAGTATTAACATGAAATAAAGGAAAAGTTTCCTTGTTAAGGTTGTTCCTCTTTATTTAGTCATTTTTGTATTTTTCACATTGTACTGTGAATATGAGTTTATCTGCATGTTTCCTGATAATTACCAGAGCTTCCAGGGCAAAATACTAATTTTAGTCACGTTTATATCCTGTCTTAAAGAAAAACACCAATTTTTAGGATATGTAAGGCACCAAATCTGTTTGCTGACCAAAAAGAATTAATATAAATAAATAAATAAATAAATAAATAAATAAATAAATAAATAAATGGAATCTACTTTCTGTATTGATCTGTAAGCAAGAAATTCACTGACTTTTCATTTGGCTTTATTCAGAATATGTATAAAATCCTCAATTATTTTTCCTACATAGGATTTTAGGTAAATATTCTGAGGATAATATTTTATATGCACACAAGAAGGAATGTCTTTTTGTATTTGGTTTAATACTAGTTGTTCAACCTAATGCAGCGATGAATAAATTTTATATTTTTTTAAGTAGGAGAAAGATTGCTGGGCTGATTTTGACTGTTTATTGAGTGAGTTTGCCTCAACCAGCTAAGACAGGGAATTGACATGTATGCTAAGATAGTTACTACAGTTATTTTCATGATAAGACCATCTGTCCAAACAATGCCACATTTTACAAACAAATATGTAGTAACAAGCCACTGAATATGTCAATCTAATTACATCAGTTAAGCCTTGCTGTGGCTTGACATGAGAAACATACACATTTGTTTAGTGCAATGTTGTATTTTAATAATGTGTGTGTATGTGTTTAGAGTGTGTTCCGCTATCCTGCAAAATTATCTGAAGTCCTTTCCTGTAGCCCGTTAGTATCGTTTAGGGAATCATAAGGACTATCATTGTCCTCATTTCCCGTACTGTGTCCTGCTCCCCTTAAACCTTCATATAGTCATGACAGTGGGGCATAGAAACAAATACGTGCTCACCAAAGACTGTGAGTTCTCTACATCTTGTCCAACTGAAGCAATAACACAAGTTTATTGGCCTAGAAAAGTTCTTTTAGGTCCCTTTTCCCATTAACTTTTTAGTTGTAAACACTGGTCTTGAGGTTAGGAGGAAAGGTGATTTGAGGAAAACAAGGGAGGAAAGGGAGGGAAGATGTGAAGAGTCATTTTCTTCTGAATTATGTCTCCTTGTTTTGTGTTCCTTCCTTTGGGTGTTAAGTCAGCCAAGGTGTGTCCAACTTTTATTGATCCTGTTCTCCCACCAGCAAATCAGGGAGCAGATGGAAGATCTCTGGAGCAATTGGGCTTCTTCATAAAGCGTGGGACAGGTACAGAGAAAGGTTATAAAAATGACAGTAGCTTTGCACGTGCTGTAGCTTCATCCAGATATGACTTGTAGATGATGAAGCAATCATATGTTGGAGTAACCATATATATAGAAAATGAGAGGGTTTAAAAGTTGACTTTTTTGATACAAAATAATTTTTATTCAGATACAGCCTATGCTGTGTTATTTTCACATATATATGATATATATATAATTTATGTATATATATTATGTATGTTTGTGCATGTATATATAAGCAAGGATTAGATGGCTCTGGTATGGAACTGTATCACCTGAGGACTTTTTCCTTATATTGAAAACTATTAGTCTTTTTCCTTATCTGCAGGAAAGATAAATTTAAACTCAGAAAGTGTGATTAGTCATGTGAGTGGTAATAATGTCCAATATGCAGAGATCAGCTGAGTACATTGATGTCCCATACAGTCAATACCAAAGTAACATAGGAAAAAAACATGCTAAATAACATGTTCTCTTTAACTGTTTATTGATAAAAATTCTGAAGGGGAATGGGAGAAAATGGGGAAGGGCAATTTCATGGCAAGTCATAATAATGATAACCACTGCGGGACAGCTGAGCGAGGATGCTGTTGTTTGGCTGAAGAAAGCTTTCTTGGGACTCTGAGGATGTCAGTATCATTAATGCGTGACCATGGGGAAGGATTTTAAAAGGTGAGGTACAGACACAGTTGTTAGAAATAAAAGCAAGACATTTTTCAGGAAGGTTCAAGGCATTCTGGTCAGTCAAGAGCTATTAATTTCAATGCATTCTGCGTGTGTTCTATGAGCAGCTCCCCTGCGGTGCCACCTTTGATCTTGAACCTCCACGTTCATTGTCTGTCTCACTACCCTAGTGGTGTTCTCTTGCATTTTGTTGCCCAAAGCTTCCCTATGTGATCTGGCAGACTCACACCCTCCTCATTTTCCATTTTAAATCAATATCCCACCAAATGCCTGTGCTCTTTTATAAGATGAAGCGAGAATTTGAATCAAGATCATAAAGCTGAAAACCCAGAAGAGTCATTAATAGTTTCCATTCTCTGTTCAGGAGTCCTTGCAGCTCACAGGTGTTGAGAGAAAAATACATTTTGTTTCCCTGTTCCTCAAACTATTCGTTATTTTAAGAAATATGACTTAGTCATATTTCTAATATTTGTTTTTTAATCTGATATACTTTAAAGTACTGAAAAAGGCTTTATTCACTGACTGAACAAGGACTTCTATTTAGAAGTGTGGAATCTGGGCTTATTTTCCCCTTACCATGGAATGAGCCAGTGTGAAGCACTGATTCTTTATTCATTTGAGTATTTGAATTTTGTTTTGTTTTTGCTCTTTGTATGTGGTATTTTTTTTGTTGGTCAGAAAAATAAATAATTGCATGTAAAAACCATCTATCCTTTAATTTCAGAAGTATTTATTCAGCAGTTAATGTGTTGCAAACTTTGATGGTATTACATAGCACGTGGGAATTATTTATTTATTTATTTATTTTTATTTATTATTTTAACATCTTCATTGGAGTATAATTGCTTTACAATGGTGTGTTAGTTTCTGCTTTATAACAAAGTGAATTAGCTATACATATACATATATACCCATATATGTATGGGGATATATACATATATGTGTGTGTGTGTGTATATATATGCACAACATATACACACACACACACACACGTATATATGTATATATCCCTCCCTTTTGCATCTCCCTCCCATCCTCCCTATCCCACCCCTCTATGTGGTCACAGAGCACCAAGCTGATCTCCCTGTGCTATGCAGCTGATTCCCACTAGCTGTCTATTTTACATTTGGTAGTGTATATATGTCCATGCCACCCTCTAACTTCGTCCCAGCTTCCCCTTCCCCTTCCCCGTGTCCTCAAGTCCATTTTCTACGTCTGTGTCTTTATTCCTGTCCTGCCCCTAAGTTCTTCAGAACCATTTTTTTTTTTAGATTCCATATATATGTGTTAGCATATGGTATTTGGTTTTCTCTTTCTGACTTCACTCTGTATGACAGTCTCTAAGTCCATCCACCTCACTACACATAACTTAATTTCATTTATTTTTATGGCTGAGTAATATTCCATTGTATATAAGCACACAGGAATTTAAATGCAGTGGAGCATCCCAAAGGACCCAACAGAGGGATGGGGCATGTGTTCTGCTAAAAGGAAAAGATATCTAAAGTACCACCCTAACTATAAACATGTTTCAGTACAATTAGAGAAACACAGAGAGACAGAGAGAGAGAGAGGAGGGAGGGAAGGAGGAAAGTTGAGGGAGCGGGGGTAGACAAACTACATTTATTCATTTATTGACTTTTTACCAAAAAAATAGCTAAAGGGAGACTGTAAAACTTCCTAAATTCTCTTAAGGCAAAGTCCTAATCTATCAGCAGCTGTTCTTCCCATGCTTCATTCCCACAACCACTGCTTTCTAGATCTCTTTTCCTCCAGGTGTGTCTCCATGACTTTTCTGATGGAAATCTATTTGGACTCTTTTCTTAGACTATTCTATCCATTATGCTGATCAACATATAAAGGCTTAGGAGCCAAGCAACCCAAAAATTATGCCTTAGAACAGTGTTTTTGAGGTTTTTTGTTTGGTTTTGTTTTTGATGATGTCCCAATAAAACATATTCTGTCATGTACCTCAAGGTACAGATGAACACGCACACACACACACACACACACACACACTTCTTTTATGCCCAGACCTTCTTTTATTCTCAATCAATAGTCTTGCTCAAGGTCGTATCATTCAATCTCATGGATGGAAATATACCTGCTGTCCACTCCCAAATTCATATCACCATTCCTTCTCTATGCTTCTTTTGATCTTGAAGTTGTCTGACACTGCCACTTGCATGTCTGTCATGCACCCTGATTCCTCATCTGCCACTGAACCCTCAGTTTCCATACACCCCCAAATTGCTGCTCCTCCTTCCTTCCTTTTTAATAAATTCCATAACTATCTACTGACTTGCCTAAACTGGATACGTAGGGATCACCCTTGGGTACCTCTTAAACCCTTGTCTCCCACTATCTGATCTATCACAGTGTCCTGTTGATTTATATCCAATATCCATCTAGAATCCACACATGACCCCCCATTTGCACTTTCTCTCAAGGCTCAAGGTCTTCCCTGGATTTTCTTGGCTGCCTCTTCCTTAGGGCTCAACTCTAATGTCACCTTATGTATCAGTGATCTCTTGCCACTTAATGCTGTGTCTTAACCACAAAACCTTCCTCACATACAATCCAACAGTGGGCATTTGTTGTTCACACATTTCGGGGGGTGGTATCTACCTTCATAACTCTGCCCGTCTTAGCTGAGCTCACTCACCTGTCTGGTGCCCAACAGCGTGTTGGCTGATCTAGGATGGCTTCAACTAGGAAGGCCAGGATGGCTTGGTCCTAATCCACAACATCCTCCAGCAGCCCAGCTGGAGAATATTCTCCAGGTGTATGGTAGAGACACAATAGCACAAGTAGACACCCCACGTCTGTTCAGTGCTCTGGTTTGTCACATCTCCTAACATCCTATTGGCTGAAGCAAATCACATTTCTGAACTTGGGATCAAGGGGCAGGGTATTAGACTTTGTTTCCTGAGTGAAAATCTGCAGATTCCATGGTGAGGAGCATGGATGGGAGGAGGACAATGAATTCGGGCCATTAAAGCAATCAATCTACCACACTGGGTCAGAGATGCTCTTCCCCCCAGATCAGAGTCTCACCTCCCCCATTTATACTGTCTCACAGCGTCCTTTCAATTACATCATATCCATATGTTTGGAAGTGATTACTTTTCAGTACCTATTTACTACTTAAAACTATTATCCTTCTGAGAAAGGAGAGAAAGGAGCTCCCTTTTGTTTCTTCATTTTCAGAGACTAACACAATGCCTAGTTCATGGTAAGTGCTTGATAGATGTGGAATATGTGACAGAGCAGAATCAGCAGTGGGGCGTCTCAGGGTGCCCCAGACTAGGGTGCTGTTTACATCTGCAGGTAGAGAGAACTTCAGATCAGTGAATTGGCCCATCCCCCATGAGACCTCTGATATCATGAGCCTTTTGAGAGATGCCCCAGTTCCTGAGGCTGTGGCTGTGATGTCCCTCTCTCCATGGACCAAAGATGCAGGCAGGAGTCATTACTATAACACTGAACTCAGAGACACCTTCCCTGCCTATTTCTGCCTGTTAGACTCCTGCCTGGAATCACAGGAACCAGTCAAGGGAGCTGGAGAAACCCTACCACTCCCTGAAAATTCAGCTCCCTGGAAATTCAACTCTCTTCGAGGAATGTATCCTAAGGCAATGTATACCCTGCTAATGGCAGGTGAGGCAGTATCATCTTCCGTTCAAAGGGCAACATTTTTGTTAGTAAAACTTTCTTGCGGTTCAAAAATAGGCCATTTCAAAGAGCTGAGTTTGGTACTTCACAATTTAATAGTTAAGTCATTCTCTGTCTATTGTAGAGTTTTCAAGAGAATTCATGAAGAACTAGAATGCCCTTGAAAGATCCATAATACTCTTTTTTTTCTGACCAAATAGCGAATGCAAGCTTCATTAGAACAGTTGAGTACAGTTGCATGGATTCAAGAGCAATCTATATCCTTTGAGAGAAAAGGCAGCCAGAACTCTGGTAAAGAGAGCCCCCACCCACTGCTCTACCAAGACCTGCCATTATGCATCCCGTCCCATCCCCCACATGCTGAACAAATGAAGCTCCCACTGCTGCTGGATCCGGTTCCCCATCATCCTGCTGTGCATGCTGCTTCCACCATCTGGAATACCCTCTTCCTCCCCTCCTGCCAGTCCAGAGTCTATGCGACATCTAGGCACTAGGTATTATGGAAATTTAAAACGTGCATATGCTTTGACCCAGTGCATTTGTCTTGAAGGATTTATTCTAAGGATGGAATTGAAGTTGTGCTTTGAGATTGCATGGCAAGACTCCAGAACATCAGCAGTATTTCTGTCATCTCCAGGGGTGGGAATTTGGCGACCAGGGACGTGGCTTTGACATCACATTGCCTGGATTCAAATCCTGGCTCCACTATTTGCCGGCTATATGACCTTGGCCAAATCAGTTAACCTTTTTGCCCCAAGTATCTCATACATAAAATGGAATTAATATTAGCAACTACTGCCAGGGGTTGTTGGGAAGATTTGAAGTATCAGTAAACATGATGTACTTTGAACACTGCCTGGCACCCAGTAAGAACTCGGTGCATATGAGCACTTATTGTTTCCATTATTTTTGGATTTTTCTTCCTTTTTCTTGTGCAGTTGCTACTACTAGCACAGTTAGATCCTACTCTTTGTTGAGGCCTTTTACGTGGGGCTTTAGCTAGTGTAGATGTTCCATGAATAATTGTTAACTTGTCAAGAAAAATAATGAAGATTCTTAAACTAAACTAATTTCTCTTAGAGGAACACATGCCAACTCTCTAGTTTGGGGAAACTACTTCTCTTTTCTGATATCATCTGAAGATGTCATGATAGTTATTCAAGACACTGGCAACTTGATAATAGGCCCAGATATGTGGTCAATTTAAATTACTATGAGTCCAATTTAAACAGGCTTGATTGGGTCAAAATTAGCCTTTTAATTATACTGTATCTAACATCAGGAGTCAGTGTTGTGCTTTATCTATTTAAAACTTTGGCTTTCAATTAGAAATGTAATAGCAATGCGTCGCATCTTCTCATTGCATGTGCAGAATGTAGCTTTCTAGTTTTTTCTCTCCTTCGATTAAATAGCATTCTAATCACAGCTGCTGAGAGAAGTTGCTAGTTGCATGCTCTGATGCCTCTTTCAATGTTTAACTTTCTTTTATTTTTTAACACTCTTATTTATTCATATTCAAACTGTGTCTGAGATGAATTATTTCTGTCTTCCCTTTCAGGTAAAACCTAGGGTCCTTTTTTATTTTCCAAAGAACAATTTTATTTATCAAATATCATATTGTGTCATTAATGTAGTATCTGGACAATGGGATGGAGTCTTGAAGATGGTAGGAGACAGTCTTGGTGTAAGAAGATGAAAAAGGAAAATAGACAAATAGAATTACAATGGATTACATTGATTGCAGGTAGGGAATCTATTACAAGGCTTGGTGTACATGCAAAGAGTTGGTGGTCTCTCCTAGGAGAACAAGTAGAGGTGAGGAATATTCTGTCCTGGACCAGGCAGGGTTGACCCCATCTCACTGTCCTGCGTGTATCCCTGAAATGGAAGGTCTCCTCCCATGAACAGCTCCTGAAAATATGAGAAGAACATCTGGGCTGAAAGAAGGCTTCCTGTTCCCTCTTTGTTACATTAGTCTTTATATAGATCTGGGGTTTCAGATGAAAGGTCATGATTTTCTCTCCTGGGTTATTTTGTCTCTGGGTTGGTTTGCCTTTACAGAAAGGGGAGCCGCTACTTCCTGACCCTGCCAAGAGGGCTGAGCTTCACCTCCTGAGCAGATGGAAGCTAGAAGAATACCACAAAGATGGATATAAATTTTAAAAGGGGTTTGGGAGAGAAACAAGGGAAATTCAAGGGTGATAAATCATTTTTTTACTACCCTTCTTATATATGGTGTATTACTTCCTTCAAAAAGAACCAGAGAAGCACAATACGAAGAGGGTCATTTTTAAATCTCCAGAGAACATTCTATTTTTTTTTTCCTCCAAATTGGCCTTTTATGTCCAGTCCTAGGTAGAATTTTTTTTTTTCTGGCAAAATCAGCAGGAACTTCCAGGTGGCTAAAATCCACCCCACATGTTGTTGCAGAGAACATTTATAGCACATTGTTCAGAGCAGAATAACTGAGAACGACAGGGGGCTCTTGAAATATGCCTCTTCGAGCCCCAAATTGGAGACCTGTTTTTGTCATTTAAAAGTTTCGATTGGGGTCTAGGATTCAAAGCAAATACCAGCTCCTGTGGAACACAAAATTTAATTAATTTCCAGCAGGAGATGAGTGATTGCCAATAAGCCATGAATTAAAATGGAACGGTGCACCAAAGGCCAGGTTCTCATCTCAAATGAATAGCATTTCTTGCTGTTTTCTTGAAAGATCATCTCAGACAGAGAGGTGAACAAGCTTCCACGCCAGCTCTCCAACTGTGAGGGGTGAGCAGTACTGGCAAGCGCAAAGAAGTAAGTTCTGGTCCAGCAGAAAAGGGGGAACACGACTGATGGACTCAAAGGCATTTTGTTAGTGTCCCCAACAGTTATAGCTGTGATATTTATGGAGCATTCATTTTCCTGGACTCATTATTTCTCATATCGTCATAAGCCTCGGTCTTGGGAGGGTTCGTGAGGGTTGTCTGTTCCCATCACTCAGTGGAGGCTTGTAGGGACCACTTGTGCCAAAGGCATGTCCAGGTGCTGCTTGAATCCTCCTGTGACCTGAAACTCCCTCCCTCTAGGAACAGCCTGTTTCATCTCTGAGCAACTCGGCCAGTTTCCATTTTTTCCTAAACTGGAGCCAAAATGCATCCCCTACTGCTTTAATCCACCGAGGCCGATTTATCCCTGAGGGCCAAACACAATGAATCAAAGCCCTTGTCATGCTTGATAGCTCTTTAATAAAAGGGAAGGCAGGTCTCGCACTCCCCCTGAGGTGCCTCCTTTATGATCAAAACATCTCTGAATCTTTCAAACAGGCTTCATTGGGCATGATTTGTGTGTGAGTGTATATCCACTTGGTCTTGGGCAAATGATAATAATAATCATTATAATCATAAATAGCACTTACAGTGGGCCAGACAGTGTTCTAAGAGCTCACAAACTCCCCACCGCAATCCTATGAACTGGTTACTAGGATTATCCCATTTTATAGATGAGGAAAAATGAGACAGAGGTTAAGTAACTTGCCCACCAGGATTTGAATCCAGAATTTACACTCCTAACCATGACATTTCAACATTTCCCATGCTCTTGTCTATTTCAACCATACCTTTCCAGAAGACAGGAGCCATTCACAGTTTCCTGTGGGAAGCTGATATTTCTAACATTTGCTCCACACTGGACGCGTGCCTGTAATTTGAGATTTATTGTCTTGATTAAGCCTCTCAACACTCAGCAAACATTATGAGCCCCATTTTTCCTGCTGAGAAATGGACTCAAAGTGGTTAAAGATAACAATGCAGTAGAGTCAGGATTTGAACCCAGGCACTTCTGGGTCAAAACCATGGAGTTTCCATTCTACTGTATGCCTTAAGGTCCACGGCCAGCTGAGGTTTTCCACAAGCTTCAGCCACCTGTGGTGAATGAATGAGGAGCTACTTCCTGCAAAGTGGAGCCCGGCTGTCTCGACTAGTGTCCCCTAGTGGTGTGAGAGATGGGGCGAGGGGACTTCTAGTTTATGGTTTGACCTCAGGCATTCAGAGGCAAAATCACCACAAATCTGGTTCTCTGAACCCCCTTCAGTCTTGTTATTTATCTTTTCCTTAATCCTGAGGTCCTCACCTCACATGCACTGCCATGTAGATTCAGCCTTTAGCAACTGTCCAGATTATCTACTGAAATGCTCATTTCTGTGCCAGTGCAATGGCTAGCTTTGATTTTTATAGAGCTGCATGCAAAGAGAGAGTCTGAGAGTGGGAAGCTTGATTTGTGGGTTGCTAAAATAACTTGGGTCTGTGAATGTGGCCCCCTAATGATGAGAGGCCAGTAGCAGAGGGTGGGCAGGGATGCTTCCTGGAGTGAACCCTAGGAGCCTAAATGAGGGCCTATTCTTCCATGTCTGCCATGGACAGGACGGTTAGGTGTTTGTGGAGATTAACACATTCCTCTTTTGGAACGTAAATACTCTCAGAGGATGTGAAGCCAGTGGATAAATCTCATAGAATAAATTGCTTCATTGGGTTGCAATTTACGGAGATTGACTTTAGGGAATAAGTGATTTGTTGGAAAAGAAGGAACCCAAGAGGGTGGAAAGATCAAAGTCCCATCTTAGTTATGAATCATTAGGGCTGGGAGGTCCCACTTGGCTTCCTGGACACGTTTAGAAGGAATGTCCCAGAAATACCACCTGCAGGTCACTGGTCATGCCAATCTGTGGAATCTTGTATACAAGTCAAGTATAAGAAAGAAACTCATTACCTTTTGATCATATTTACTAAAGTGTTGGATGTAATGCTAGGTCAGCTTCTCACTTTGGGCAAATTCTTTAATGTCTGCAATCCACAGTGTTTTCATCTGAAAGTGAAGCTTATAATACTAACTTTTTGAGACTTAGGGATTGAGTTAGTGTCTTACATATCAGAGACAGACTAGTGCTGACATGTGACAGATGCTCAATAAAATATAATACTATTAAAATTATTGTTGTTTGAATATTAGGTTGTGGACTTATTGAAAAGTGAATGAAGGGCTCTCCTCTTATACAGTTTTCTTTTCAGTTTAAATAAATACTTGATTTGGAAACAGGGAATCCTTACAAGTTACCATGAAATGTTACCATCTGAGAACTGCCCCTGCGATTTATAAACATTAACCAAATCCCCAAGAATTAAACTAGAACTAAGTGCTTTCTTAACGAGGCAGTTTGGAGTTTTCAGACACATCTTTTTTCCTTTAGCTCATTTGCAAATACTTATCTCTGATTTAAATCATTCAAATGACTTCAGAAACACAATGGAAGCAGTGCAGAACTAACTGTTTCCAACTGTCAGTTCTGATGAGGGATGATGTAAAATGGGACGTTTAGCTGGCATCCTGCAATGGTCTCTAAATAGAATAAACAAAAGCATCATGTTTAGTGGCTAAAAATAGTGTTTCTTGTAAATGCAGCGTGCCTGGAGATCTCAGGGTGGGAGTGGGTGCCTCTGGGAATGGGCAAAGTGCTTGCGGGCAGGGGCACTCTGAGGGTCAGTTAAAAGGTTCTTAGTCTCTGGATTCAACTTTAATTGGATAAAATTGAGTAAAAATGGCCTTTCTTCTCTCTCCAATGTCATCTTCAACTGAATTATGGACTGAATCTGCAGAGGTAAATCTAGTGGAAGAACTGAACACTCCATTGATTTACTACAGATTATCAGTTGGAATAGTCCACTGAAGACCTGACTGCAAAGATGAGACTGCTTCCCTTTATCCTCCAGACAATATTTCAATGTTAATGAGATTTTTTGTTTGTTTTTTTGTTTTGTCTTTTTTTGGGGGGGTGGTTCAGCAGATTCCCCTCCCTGCCCTACTAATCGTTAATTATGTTGTTAGTTAAGAACATGTGTACTTGACTCATGGAGCTTTATTTCTTTTCTACAGATTATACAGTAGAGCTAATTATTGTCTGTTTTATAGGGAGCTTTAAATTTCAAAGTGGTTAATCCAGAAATTTTTTGCTTGGATTGAACAAGCAAAATACATTACTGTTTTCTGCACAAGACCTGCTTTGAATAAGGGGACAGCGTTGCATAGCCAACAATGAAAAGCCAGATCGGATAGGAAGGCCATACACAATTTTTTTCTGAGCAAAACATTTGCTTTCAATTTATTATTCCATACATGGATATATAGCACTTATCATCTGCCAGGTAATCTATATTCTTCACAAACATTATTTAATCTTCATAATGATTAAATGAGTGAAATACTATGAACTTTTCCATGTTATGGATGAGTAAACTAAAACACACAGTGAAGTTGAGTAACTTGTCCAAGACTGTATACACAGTAAGTGAAGAAGGTGGGATTTGAACCCAGGCAGTGTTCATGAGCTCAGTCAACACTCTATCTGTACTTTTGTTCATACCTCTTGATTAAGTGTAATAAAAGATATAGTAATGGCAATAATAAAGCCTGCCAACATAAGCACTGTCACTCTTTTGCCTTTGTAATGCTGTTCATTCAGAATCCCAGATAGAAATTCTCATAGAAGCTTTCCTTTTAATATTAAACATAGCCTCAAATTTGGGGATTTAAAATAAAGATCCAAATAGAAAATTTCCAAAAGGTGGACTTAGAAGCGAGTATTATTGGGAGAAAACATTGTAGACTTAGAACCAAGTGTTACTGGGGAAAACATTATGTTTCAGTCAATAGTGTGGTCTTTGGGATCATCACCTGATGGGGCTGGGAGGCTCAGTATTTTTTTCTCTTTGTTTTTGGAGATGAAGAACCTGAGATGTGGAAGGGAGAGTGGCTGGACCAGGGTTTTACATCCCACTAGTAATAGAGATCCATCTGGGCATATGATTCCCAGCTCCTAAACCAGCCTTTCCGCTGGACCATTTTCCTGAAATAGCTTCAGACGTCACAGCCCAGAAGCCAGGTCAAGGACGTGCCAAAGTCTGAATCCAGCAGATGCCCTTAGTCTTTTCTGTATTCCCCAAGCAGCTTAAAGCAACTTAACAGTTTTTCCATAGGACCCGGAGCAAGGTGGGTGCAAGGGCTGTCTGACTCTTTGGCAGGAAGGAGCCAGTTGTCTTTTGAAAAGATGAACAGCCGATGAGTATCACCTGGACTTGTGCTAATTGATGAGTTTTTTAAGTTGGTCCAATCTCAGTTTCCCTTCCTATCAGTGATGGTGTTGGACGAACTTCTAGAGTGAGCCTGACTGGTGCTTGATTTTGAAAAAACAGAGTGAGGAAACCCTTTGGTGGAGCACAATTACCATATGCCCCTTGCCAGTTTTCAGAGGTTGGGAGACCACTGCAGGGTTGGGGGCTCCATTGCTGCCTGTCTCAGTGTAGGATGTCATCTTGCCTTAACTGGAGGGGGGCTTTTCTCTCAAGCCATCAGGGCCTTGCAAGGTGTCCAAGCATTCCTCCCATCTGTCTTGGGCTGGGGAGTGGATGGCACAGTGAGTCTGATGAGTGTCTTGGGCTACGTTTGAGGATTGTCCACGTGGGACTGGCTAACTGGATGGGGACCTGGAGAGATTCTCCGAGCAGAGTTGTGGGCACTCACACTGGGCAATTTATGAGCTCTGGGCTGATTGTGGATTGTGGGTGGCAACTCAAGGGTCAGTTTAGTGCTGATTTGGCTTTCCTGAAGCTCCAAGGTACTGTTAGGATATCAGGGGTTGTTAACCTCTTCTGAGTCCTTGGCCCCTTTGACGAAACCCTTGGAATAATATTGTTGTTTTCAGTACTTTATTGAGATAAATTTACTTATTATAAAGTGAACATATCTTATGTACAGTCGTGACAAATGTAAACATAGTCACCATCATCCAGACCAAAATAAGAACATTTCTATTATCCTAGAAAGGTTCCTCATTCATTTCCCAATTAATCTTCCCTACCCTAGAGTCCACTACTGGTTTCTACCAGCACAGATAGTTGTGAACTTCATACTGTTGTCTTTTATGGATAGCTTCTTTCCTTCCTTATAATGTTTTTGAGCTGAATCATGTTATTGTGCATATCAGTGGTTTGTTTTCATTATTGCATAATTACATAAGGTTTTTGAGTATATAATTCTATACATGCAAAGGAAACTATTTTAAAATACAATTGTCAGCATATTTTTAGAAAACATTGATTATGTAGTTCGGTATGTATGCCTCTTTATTAATGCATTAATAGCAAGCTCTAGCCATGGGTCTAATAGTCTAGTGACTACTGTAATTGTGAAGTAGCACTGAACATATGCAGTGGGCATCTGGCATATCTGTAATGTCACATGAAAACATGTCATTTTTTATTGGTGGCAAAATAACAAATATTACCAATATTAATGTGGTTTATTATCTACCTTCTTAATTAAAGAAATTGCTTTGTTAGAGGCTAGTAAAAATAAAGATATTGTGCCATCCTAATCACTGGCCCCCTGAATTCCGTGGACACCATGTTGTAAACCCTGGTGATCTGTGGTTGTTACGTGGGATGGTCCTCCTGGCTGAGTCATTCATTGCTTCTCTTTCACTTTTTTGGCCTTTGAAATCTCTAATAAAGTCTTTGGGGGCTGGACAGCTGGCTTCATCCAACTCCTCTCTTACATGTGGAATGGGAGCTTTTAGCCAAAAGGTCTTTTCAGGTCCCCATTTTCATACAGCCCTAGGCTGTCTCTCTGAGTGGACTCAGGGAGGCACTTGGGATAAGAGAAGGACTTCTGTGAACAAGAGGGTTTGGTTTTCTAAGAGAGCTTTGATTGGTCCTTGGAAATATCCCTCCATGAGGCGTTGAGAGGGAAATTCTCTCTGCCCCCAGAAGAACGCCCAAGACATTCCTAGACCACAAGGGTCATGCCAATAGAACCAAGGACAAGAGAATTCCTGTGCCCACAAAATAGCTAACATAGAAAAGCATTTATTTTGTTATTTGAACACAAAATATAACATTTGAAGATTTCTACAAATATATTCCTTAGATCTGGAAACAGTAACTAAAATAATGTCACACATTGATGTCTGTATTCTAAATGGCTAAGATTTTGTCAGCTGAGGCTACGAATGAGAAATAGAGGCCCCATGATGACCTAGTCCATTCAAGTGTCAAGTTTAAGTCTCCTGGTTCAGAATTAAAGGGAGCCATAGGGTGAGAAGCAATCTGTGTCCATAATCCTGTTGACAGCACTTTTCTTCAGGCTTTGATTCGGAGCTCATCTGCTCCTTGCAGATAACCCAATAGCCCGGAGCTCAGCATTGCCAGGCTGGTTTCCATGGAGCTGATGTGCATACCAAACCAGGACTTATATTTTTGTGTTTGCCTCACACATTTCCAGTGCTAAGTGTTCTTCTAAGAAAGGGATTAGCGTGCTAGCCAATTAAGAGAGTATGCCAGAAATAAAGCACCCAGGGAATTATTCTTCAGGTTATATTACTGCTGCTATGCCCAAGAACAGAAAAACGGTTGATTGGCTTTCTTAGGCCAGCACTGAGTTTTAAAGATAAAATGTCTCCAGTGAGGTCTGTAGTGGTTTCTTTCTTTCCTTTTTTTTTTTTCTTATTATATCTTTTAAGCAGTTTGCAAATGATTAAAACAGATTTTGTATGTGCATGTGTGATTTTATTGTGGAGCAGGAATGGATTTCTGGAAGGTTATTAACTTTGGAGATTTTTTGTTTTTGTGGCCATGGGTCTCTCTAGTGGAAAAATATTGCCAAATTCACTTCAAAATATTTTCTTAAAAGACATCACTTTTTTTAGAAATTATCTGAATCAGCTTTTCCTTTTTTTTTTTTTTTTTTGCCGTACGCGGGCCTCTCAGGACGCGCAGGCTCAGCGCCATGGCTCACGGGCCCAGCCGCTCTGCGGCATGTGGGATCTTCCCGGACCGGGGCACGAACCCGTGTCCCCTGCATCGGCAGGAGGACTCTCAACCACTGTGCTACCAGGGAAGCCCTGAGTCAGAATTTTTAATTAGCTTTAATCATCAGAACTAAAGCTGGAAAAAGTTTGGTTCTAAAATTTCTCCATTGGGCTTCCCTGGTGGCGCAGTGGTTGAGAGTCCGCCTGCCGATGCAGGGGACACGGGTTCGTGCCCCGGTCCGGGAGGATCCCACGTGCTGCGGAGCAGCTGGGCCCTTGAGCCATGGCCACTGAGCCTGCGCGTCCGGAGCCTGTGCTCCACAATGGGAGAGGCCACAACAGTGAGAGGCCCGTGTACCGCAAAAAAAAAAACAAAACAACAAAAAAAAAAACATGATGCTGAGTGAAAGGAGCCTTTGACAAAGGAGTATATACTGTTCGATTCTATTTAGAGGAACTTATAGAATAAGGAAAATTAATCGATGGGGAAAAAAGTAACAGTAGTTGCTTCTCGGTGGTGAGGGCAAGGATTGGAGTGAGAAGATTTTTCATATTTTGATGAGGTTTGGGTTACATGTGGGTGCATTCAAAACTCAGGAAAGTATACTTAAGATTTATGTGTTTCACCCTACATACATTTTACCTCAAGAGAATAAAGCAATAAAGTTCTCCATTGCAAAATCTGGGGTTATTGTATCAGATATTCAGAAAACCTAGGAGCTCCATGGCACAACTGGTTAGCGTGTGGTACTTGTACTCAACAACTCGACTCTGAGAAAAAGTGGCATAATGAGTGACAGTTCAATCAGCAATACTTGGAAATTATGTGTGGCTATGTTCATTCTGCTACTTCAAATATTCACCCGAGTCTCTAGATACCTGTGGAAAGGAGTCTGCTTCCAGAAAGCGCTACTTGATTTATAATTTTGTTTGGTCAGCCCTGATTTGATTGGATTGGGAAGTGCACCATTTGGACTTCATTTTGATCCATCTTCCTTTTTAGAAATGAGAGGAAAGGTATCAGTGACCATGCCTTTGACTGGGTAGCATTTGGTAACCCAGTTTCTCAGGGAAAATTTAGTTTTTATCTCTTTTAAATGTATCAGTTCTCACACAGTGGCCTGTCCGATGGTTCAGAAAGCCTTGGCTTTCTAAAATACTACTAGAGCTCTGGAGTGATCTTTTGCTTTTACCAATGCTTTGACTTTTCTAAGTTGCCATTTGAACTTGGCAAGGAAGCTGAGGAAGTGGTACCCGAGGCAGTTGAATCTGATGGAAGTGGGCTCTGAAGTCCTGCCTTGAAGTTATGGTTGATCCATATTACACAAGTGACAGAAACATGAATGGACAGATGTGGGCTTAGAATGTGAGCAACGAAGTACACCTCATGTCTAGGTGGGAGGAGAACGAGTTCTTGATCTCCATCTGCTTGATGGCTTTTCCCTCTGTTGATGCCCCTCTCTCCTCTCACCACTCAACCTCTGAGTCCATGCTGCTGTAGAAATCACTGTGGTGGCTCCCCCAGATTCCCTTCACAAGGCTGTGCATCTCCATCCCAGCTGTGAGTGGTTCTGAGGCTCACAGCTGCCTCCCTTCTCAGAGGATTACCCTTGGCCGATGGGAGCTGTCTTGTCAGGGAAATACAGATCTACCCCCAACACACACACATACACAATTCTCCCTGTTGCCACAAGTAGTAATAACTCTGTGGTGTGATTCATGTTCCAGAGCTCCCTATGGGACTGGGGCAAAGACTGAACTCAAACACTTGTCTTCCTATTTATCTTCCCCATGAAAATGGTGAAAATCCTCAGCAGAACTCTAAAGGGACTGATTCAGATCAGGATTCTTGGCCTTCCCCAAACAATAGACGTTAACCAGAGGCCAGTCAGGAAATTCAGGCAAGGCTTTATTGGGGCCCCTGCAGCTGCAGGAGGGAGCGAAAACAAGTAACAAGTTCCTTTGCTCAATCCCTGAGGAGGAGGGGGGCCGAGTTCCTTCCCTATATGGGGTGATGGTAGGGGTGTGTCCAGGAGTCGGGCTGGAGGTGTGGCTTAGGTGGTTTGCCCACCCCTTTGGTGGTGTTGAGTGCAGGGGGCATGTGCAGTACGCTGATTTTGCTCCTGACACCCTGTTTTTACTCTCGGCTCTTCAGAAGTGGCAGTCGGGGTTTTTCTGGTCTTTTTGTAACTTATCATCCATAATTTGCCCCAACTGAGCATGCACACAGTTATTTTTACTCCCTTATGATTTCTTTGTATTCTGTTGCTCGAGGAGACATTTGTCTAGGTGCAAGCTCTGCAGCCAAGGGTCCCAGGTCCCAGGTCCCAGTCTGTCTCAGGACCAAGGCACCCACCTAAAGGCAGCAGCAGTGACTGCCTCTAAGATGAATTTACATGTGCGTAGTTTGGTCCATGTAATTAGCTATTGGCCATTTTCATGTTTTTCCTGCCCTGAAACCAGCTGATTGTTGTGCTTGGGGAGAGCAACAATTCTTGTATGAAACAGAGCCAAGCGTAATTAACCTCCCACATGTTAATATTGGAGGGAAAACCAGGAAAAGCATGTTTTTAACATTTTACTTCTGTTGCTTCCCTACCATATCTGAAAGGGCATCACTTATCGCTCATTCCATCTGTAGAACTTTTAACAGGAGGGACACATACAGAAATATAAACCCTAACCTTGAGCCATTAGAATATTCATCCCAGATACTTTGTAGCTTCTGGGAGCCAAGAGCCTCTATGTTTTCTCTCTGGGGGAAAAAATGACTTCACCCTTCAGTTGGCTCTACCATGTATTGAAAGGGCCACCATTTGTTGCAAGTGACTGTTCTGTTCAAAATAACTGTGATTATAGAGTCACAGAAAAAGTATAACTGTTTATTCTGCTTACTTTACATTGAAAATGATGTTTATGCATATTTGTATTTTAATGAAATGTGAAAGGAAGGGAAATCCATTTCTTTCTCTTTAGAGTAAAATTCGGGTGCCCTGGAGGGCTTCTCAGCCTGCCTGCAATATGAATTTTCTTTAAAGCAGAAAATACCAGCAGTTTTTTTTTTTTTAAGTAAGGGGAAGCAACAACAACAAAATGTATCAAATATTTGTTTTCAGAATAGTGCTGTGTAGTGAGCTCAGGAGTCTGTGGTTCACTAGGAGAGACAAGGCTCATCTGGTGGTTCTTCTGGTCCTGGCCAGGCTCACTGATGTGCTTGGTGGTCAGCTGGTAGTTGTCTCATCGCTGGAGCCATGGAGACAACTGAGCCATCTCTCTCTCATTCTCCAGCATCCAGCCTGATCATGTTCTCCCGAAAATCAAGGATGAGAGCAAGCAAGTTCTCTTACCTAGTTTTCATGCCCCTGCTTGTGTGACATTTGCTAATATCTCATTGGCTAAACTGTGTCACATAGTCAAGCCTAGGGTCACTGTAGGAGAATCTATAAGATTAGTGGCCAAAGGTGTAAATACTGAGAGGGACAAAGAATTGTATGCATTGAAGCATCAGCTTTACACAAATACATAATTTTATCAAGTGAAGTAGAAATCTCCCTAGCTAGAACCCTAAAGAACTTGATATTTTCTGTCTTTTGCTTTCCAGACACCTGCTTCTACTCATTTTGACCTTTTTCATCAGAAATTTTGCACCCATCATTTCTCCTTCTTGGATTACCTTTTTTTTCTCTTCCCTTTATCTATCCAAATCCTAACTATTTCCCAAAACCCAGCTCAAATTCACTTTCCTGGAAACCAAATGCCTGTGTCATTGTTCAACATTTACAAACTACCTTATTTAATAATTATTTTTATGTGTGTAAAGGTCTGGATTACTCCAATATAAGTTCCAATAAGTTCCTTAAAGTCAAGGACCTTAAAGTCCTTAAATTATGTCTTATAATTATTTGTGTCCCCCAGGTGTGCTTATTCTATAGTAAGAGCTTAATAAGTATGTTGATTAATTTCCTCTTCCTTGTCTCTACCAACATTATCTACTTCTCTGAGTTAGCATCTTGAGTGTCATCTTCAGTCAATTAGTACCAGCTGCCTTAGCTGTGGTGTTGAGAACTCCATAACCAGGAAGAGTTGTAATGAGCATCATCATCGATTAGTAATGTCTGCCATGGATGCAAGAAGAGGATAGGCCATTCATATTTGGAACCAAAACAGTTCTTAGTTCTTCTCTGAGTGGCATTACATGTTCCAAACTCTGGAGGAAAATAGTAGTAATAGTCATTCAAAAACCATACATTCAATCAAAGTATCTTCATAAGCATTAGTAAACTGCTAAGCAGTAAACTGCTTCAGTCAACCAACCTGACTTTAAATTATGGTTTTGCTAACTTCTAACTCTGTGCCTTTGGGAAAGCTATATAATCTTAGGTTTCCTGAGTTTCCCCATATGCTAAGAAATGACACCATATGACACAAAATGCTTAGGATTATTCTTGGTCCCTAGTAAGCACTCAATAAAAACTAGCTACTATTTTATTATTAAGCAGTAGTAAAATTTACAAGGAAGTAAAATATACATTTAAAATGAAAATAAATGTAACTCCTGAAGTTGGAAATCTTAGATGATGGTAGTTGATGAGAAGAATGGAAGGTTAGTGACCCTGGGTCTAACATTGCTTCAGGCCATTCTCAACATACCAGGAATCACTTTGAGCAATGATTCCATCAGCACCTAGTTTCAGTCAAGTTGAATTCCAGTTGGAAAACCACCAATATGGATTTGTTATAGGGTTTTATGACAATTATAACTTAGACAATTGTGGGAGCTACTAAACAGTCTCTGTAGGTCTGTTGTTTGCACATCTGAAGCCAGAGCTTGAAGGGAAGATGGGTGTAATGTAGGGGAGAACAGGACAGGCTGGACCTCATGAGTATGAATGGGATGGATGCCACTAAAACAGACTGGACCTGTGACAGTTCTCACTTCCTCCGACCTTGACAAACAGGTGTCCCGCAGGAGAAGCCTCATCATGGAGCTGAACACGTGACTTACCAGGAGTGGACAACGTGAGAGCAGGAAAAGGCAGAGCAATTGCCTGCCCATTAAGTGAGCCATCAAATAAGTGACAGTGAACATGAACTACAAAGCACAGTGTGACCCTCTGAGTGTGAGGAACAGTATGGCTGCCACTTCACTTCTTCTTCTGACTCCTACAAGGCATCTTTTGTGACCCACCCTAATCAGAAACATACAGGGAAGGAAACTGGGGAATTTTGTTCAGCCCAGCTAAGCTGACACATTACAGAGTCACCACGTACCTCTAGTGACCATGTTTTACAGCAGAAAGAGAACTGGCCTTCAGACTGGGAGATCTGGCCATGTGACTTTAGGCAAAACCATGTAACCTCTCTCTCCGGGTTTTAGGTCTTAATACTCTCATGTGTAATAGTGAGTGTAGGGTGGACTTTTTCGTCCTTAAGACCCCTTCCAGCTCTAAGTCTATACTTTGTCATCCCACCTCCATTATGTTTCTTGTGTCTGCCCATCTTGTTTACACATTTCCTGCAATTCTGTCCCAGGGCAGTGAGCTAAGCCAGAAGGAATGCCAGGCAAGTAGAAGGAGCCCATGTGTTTGCCTAAGCTCTCAGAGCTGCTGAGGTAAATGCTGGGGGCGAAGGGCAGTTGTCAGTGATGGAATTAAATATTTACCGTGTTAACCATGACCACTCATGGATTTCAGGGCAAGTTGACCATACTGACTGAAACGTTTCACTCCAGTTTTTCTAATGATGTGCAATCTTGGCTAAATTTGCCAGCTCTCAGAGGGCTGCACACTATTCAGCAACATTAATTTATTTGCCTCCTTCCAGTTACGAGCAATTATCATCGTGGCAGATTTACTCTCCTTGAATAAGCACGTGCACACTTTCTTGAAGTCTGGCAGGGCTGACGCCCTCCACGCAGAGACTCACTTAGGGTTTCGACATGAACTTGACAGAGTGCTCCCGCTGCAGAACCACACTACGGAGCGTTCTGGGGGAAGATGTTATCATGGAATACTCTGGAACAGAAGATTCCAAGAAAGCTGAAGGGAACTGGTTTGGGAGCTCTTACATCTTTCCCCTCCCGCCCAAATTGGTGAATTAACCAGTCCTGGTAAGGTACTAATTACTGGTTCACAATCTCTTATTGGCAATCCCCTCTTTAGGAACTGACATTGCCTGGAGAGAGCTATCTTGCCCATAGTCACGTCCTTTCCTGCCACGCACATCCAATGAGTGTTGATTCCAGTATATGAGACCCCACTCCCTCTGTCCAGTTCAGGACGACTCTGTAGGGCCATCTCGATTCAGAGCCCTAGTGAGGTTTGCTGAGACTTCTTTAGCAACTGTATCACAGCCTAATTTCTCCTTCTGCCCCCACCGGCTCCCTTCCCTTCCCTTCCCCTTCTTCTCCCTTCACCTCCCTTATATAATTGCTGATCCCACATGCATTCCCTAATAAATGCTTGTGTAAAAATCTCTATCTCAGCATCTGCTTTCCAGGGAACCAAAGCTGCAACTGCAGTGACATGGTGGGACATTAACGTTTGGGAGGCAGAGACACCTGGGTGGAAGCTACCTAGTAACTCATAGATCTTGGAAGTTGAGTTTCTTTTCCAATTTATAAATTGGTTTTGTTGAGAGGATTAAAGGCCACTCACTTAGTACAGATCTCTGGTCCCTGCTGGGAACATAAACACTCTCACAATACTTATTACCTTCTAGCTTATCTAATTTGTTCATGTATTATGTTTTTTGTTTACTTTCTGTCCACTCTCCCCTTTGCCCACACACCCACAAACAAGAATGCAAACTTCACAAGGACAAGCATCTTTGTTTCGTTTGCTAACATGTTACAAACACATAGTGGTGTCAATAAATACTAAAAGAAAGAATGAATGAATGAGTGAAAAGGCAAATAGAGACAGGGAGACCAGTTGGGAGACTGTGACAATAAGGTAGGTGAGAGGCGATAGAGGCTGCATGACACGAAAGAATGCAAATGAGAAGCGGAAAGATTCTAAGGATTTGGGGAAAGTACAGTACACAGAAGTGCTTTAAAAACAACCTCAACTTCTCAAACTTGAGGGTGCATCAGATTCCCCTGGAGGGGTTCCTGGGCCCCACCCCTAGAGTGTCTGATTCTAGAGGTCTGGGATGAAGCCTGATGGTTTGCATTTCTTACACATTCCCAGGTGATGTTGCTGTGCTCATCTGGGTTCACACCAGCTTAGAATAGCCTGCCTCTGGCTTCCGCCGGGTTTCCAGCCTTATCCCCTGTCCTTGTCCCCTGTGCCCACCCTGCTTCCTTCACAAAAGTCTCCTTCCGGTTCATCAGACTCATCACTGTTTCTCCTTATCTTCTTTTGGCTTTGAGATCTTCACACCTTTGAGACCTCAAAGCCAAAGCGCTCAAAGCGCTCACTTGGCGAGTCCTTGGAGAAGCCTTCCTGAGCCTCCCAGGCGAGCATAAGACCTTCTGTGAGTCACTGCAATAAGCAATTTGTAATCCCAGCCTCATTTGGGTAATGATTTCTTTAAGGAATGTCCACCATCATGGACTGGGAGCTCCATGGCGGCGGGGGCTGCGTCATGCTTATCACACGCTTTCTCCTCTTACTTACTGGAGTGGTTGGCACAAGTGAGCACTCTCGAAGTATTTGTTGAATGAGCAATTTTAACCCCTGCCCCAAACCCATGCAAATATGTGAAATCGGGGAACTTACAAATCCTTTGTATCGTAAAATGAAAATAACAATTCCTATACCCGAATTGTTACCAGATTCGATAGGCAAAAGAGCTCAGCATCCAACCCACACTATTGTTAAAGCTGTACAGAGGGAGAGGATCCTCAGCCTCTTCTGGTACTTGCTTTTACTATTTATTGTTTACCCATCTTGGTTCAGTTTAATAAGGTTTTTGGTTATTTTGTTCATTGTAGACATAAGGAGTAAAATGTTAGTGTTCACCTGGTACCGATAAAACTTCATAGTTTTAAAGATAATTATTAAATAACCCATTCATCTTCTCTCTTTTAGATTGTTTGAAACTCTCATTATTTATTTCCTCTTGAGCACCATTGGCATTATTTTCCTTCCATGGAGAGTACATTAAGAGTTATTTCTTTTCTTCTTTCTTTTTTTAAATTTAGCATCTCAATTCCTATATTAGAATGCAGAGACCAACAGTGAGCTTGGAATTCATAAATAAAGTGGCAGTTATAAACAGACATTATTTCTCTAAAGCCTGATTTCTGTGATACATCCTAGTGTTCATCTTGGGGCTTTAATCAGAAAAATTTTGTAATTTTTTGTATAGTTTATATGACCTTCGGGTTTTTTTTTTAATTCTTTAACTATATCAGAGATAGATATTTGTATTTTTTTCTGACCTTACAGTTATTCAAGTTCATTATTAACTCCTACTTTGATTTTCCAGGGGAAAATACTTTTATTGAATATAATGAACCTGAATTAAGACCATTTTGACTAGCCAAATGCAGATCTTCTGAACCTTTCATTTCAGAACATTTTTAAGGTACTAGACTAGATGTTGTTTTATAGAAACTCTTCATTCTTTTTTTTTTAAGTAATATTCTGTGTTGATACACAGTTACACAGATAAATTAGCAAAGGACCAAGGCTGCTTTATTCATCCCTGGGTTCCCACTGGTTAGCACGGTGCCTTCCACATGGTAGATGCACAGTGAATGTTTGTTGACTGATTGCCATTAACAAAGTTTTATTATTATTTATTTACCCAAGGGCACTGTGTTTCCTTGTGTGTATATTTTGTGGGTTTGCATGACAATATTATGTTCCTTGAAAAGAAGACAAGAAAAAGTTAGAAAAAAACATGTTTTCAGTGAATCAATAAAATGCTTATCTTTGGGTATAATTTTGTGGTCTGATTTTCAAATAATATTGAGAGTCAAAGAGTAAAATCCTTAAAAAATAATGATTTATAATCCGTTAAGTATTAAAAATGAGAGTGGTGCTCCCTGCTTGTTTTTATAAAATTGTCATTTATTTTTTGTTTGGCCAAGGTGATTTTTTTTTTTATTTTTAAATTTTTTTTTATTTTTGTTTTGCGGTACGTGGGCCTCTCACTGTTGTGGCCTCTCCTGTTGCGGAGCACAGGCTCCGGACGCGCAGGCTCAATGGCCATGGTTCACAGGCCTAGCCACTTCGCGGCATGTGGGATCTTCCCGGACTGGGGCACGAACCCGTGTCCCCTGCATCGGCAGGCGGACTCTCAACCACTGTGCCACCAGGGAAGCCCCAAGGTGATATATTTTTACCCTCCTTCTAACAGCTAATCTGTTCTACTTAAAGTAGGATTTGTTTAGTTGTACTGTATTATATCTACGTCTACTCAATATATCTTCTTTGTAATGTAATGTATTATATATATATACACACACACACACATACACATATATTTTAATTATGCAGTGACTGCTTTTTTACAGCTTCAAGAACAGAGGTCTTGGAGTCACAAAAACTAATGTTGGAATCTTACCTCCATTATTGTATCAGTTATCTATTGCTGAATCATGTTGCGTAACAAATTACTCCAAAATGCGGTTGCTTAAAACACCCCTGTATCTGAAGGTTGGAGATGGGCAGGGATCAACTGGACAGTTCTTCTGGTCTTCTGATCTGTCTCACCTGTATGTCTGTGGTTGTTTGACTACAGTGAAAGGGGTGACTGGGTCATGGGTCTCACTTCCAGTGGGATGGCCCAGGCATGTTCACACATTGGCTGGGCTAGGCTCTGAGAGAGAGAGAGAGAGATAGACAGAGAGAGAGACAGAGACAGAGACAGAGAGAAAAAGTACAGGCCTAGGCTCCACATGACACACTCTCACTTCTGGTGCATTCTTATGGCCAAAGAACATCACAAGGCCAGCCAGATTCGAGAGATGTGGAAAGAGACCCAATTTCTTGATGGTAGAGGGTATGGTTACAGGGAGGTTGGTGATCTGGGGCCATTTATGCAGTCTTCCACAGCTATTTTCAAACCAGCTTGGAGCAATTTCCTCATACCTCGCCTGGGTAAGGGAGGGTTCACGCTTTTCTTTTCCTTATTGTGACCTCATGAGTGGTGCATTACTTTGATGAAATAGAGACCCTCCTCACTCAACCAAGGCACTGAGTGAGCCGCATGCCTAGGGTCACTACGACTGAGATGAGGGGAGGAGCAACCTCAGTGAAGGTATCATCACCAGGTTTGCAGTGACAGGGTAAGATATGTGACTTGGTATTGTGGCTGCCTGTGTACACCTGTATTTAGAGCGATGCATGGAACTTTTTCCATAAGTATATGATACATGAATAAATGTTCTTCTCTTTGTGTTGTTATTGAGTTGTTATTAATAAAGTAAGTATGTTTTAACTTTAGGATCTTTCATAGGAACATGGACACACATACATGTGAAATTGAGGATTGTGGGAATCAACCACAAACATCTGAGAGTCTGTGTAACTGCAGTTAATGCTTATGGAGGGTCTGTTATATGACAGGCTCTGTTCTAGCTCCCTTCTATTAGCACATTTGAGTTTTAGAAGGTACATGTAAGGCATCATGAACTTCCCCGTTTTGCAGATGAGGAAATTCAAGTTCATAGACATTGTCTTGCTCCAAGTTACCAGCTAATAAAGGTCAATGGCAAGTTTTGCCCTCAGACAGGATTGTTCCAGGCTCAGAGCCCTAAACCATTGCTCTGCAGCTTCTGCTTCAGTGAGGACTTCCTTATGTGGTCCCCTTTCCTTCAAGCCAACTCTCAGGGAAACCAAACCATGCCTTGCAGATCATTCCATGGGCATTGTTCATCTAACTCTGGCTTTGCCCTGATACCCGCTCGGTACCTAACTACAGTAATAAGACTTTCCTTTGCCATCCATTCACATGTTATCTTATCAAGGAAGGTAAATCATTTTTATGAGAAGTCGTTTTTTTCAGCTTTCCTGAGACCTGAGTGACAAATAAAAATTGAATATATTTACACTGTACAACATGATGTTTTGATATACAAATACTTTTTGAAATGGTTACCACAATCAAGCCAATTAACAAATCCATCACCTCACATAATTGCCTTTTTTATGGTGAAAACATTTGAAGCCTACTTTCTTTACAAATTTCAAATTATTATTGACTAGAGTCACCATGCATACATTAGGCCACCAGAACTTAATTGTCGTGTAACTGAGAGTTTATATCCTTTAATCCATACCTTCCCGTCTTCCCTACCTCCTAGTTTCTGGTAAGCTCCATAAAGAAAGAAAGGAAAGAAATAAGGAAAAAAGGAAAAATAAAAGGACAGAAAGAGAGGAAGGGGTGGAGGGAGAGGAAAAGACAAGAGAAGAAAAGAGAAAAAGCAAGCAGAGTGCATTGCAATATTTTCTATTGTCCTCAGTTTTGGGCTCATCCAGCCATCACTATGAACTTCTCTGAGAGCACACATCATTGAAATAAACTATTTAGGTAGTAAACTAATTTTCTATGTTCAGAAGAAGACGGTACACAATCTCACAACTCACAAAAGTATTCTTCTCTCTTTATTTTGTTTGTATAGTTCCGTACTTGTTCCCTTTTATAACAAAATGTAAACACATGTGAGAAAAATTCTGATTCAAAACAGATTTTAAATCAGGAAGCCCTTTGCCTGCTCCCGATTGTTATTCATCAGACCCCTTATTGTCATTCTCTAAGCATTTCATAAATTTGTTTTTCAGTCCTCTGGTTTCCTCATATAAACCTTCATGTTCTGTTGCCTATGTGTTTGGTATATTTGTTAGTGAAAATCGACTTTTTCAATAAACACTTTTGGTGCCCTGGAGGTTAGGAGAGAATCTGAAGCAACTGGAGGGATGATATGGGTCCTGAGATGGGAACAGTAGGCTTTTGATAATAAGCCAAAGAGGGCAAGGGGTCCTTTAAATATTTTATCAGTACTCTGTGATTCTCAAAATAGCACATATAATAAACTCTGTTGGTACAGGGTTAACAACAAAATTAGACTGGCTTTGGTAATGATAAATGATCTAGAGCTGTGTTAACCAAGTCATCAAGATGTCTCCATGTAAGTGAAAATCCCTAATTAAAAACCACCATCATATATCTGGTCTACCCCGAGCATGGCATTGGGGAGGACACGGGCTGCTGTAGCGGGTGAGTCGGTGCCCCACCCATGCTCCCTCGGTAGTATCTCTGCTGCTAGCTTCTTGCTGTAACTACTTGTGACTTTCTAACTAAGAGAGCTCTCTGGCCTCTAGAATGTTCTCAGCATGTGCTGGGCAGGCTGAAAGTGTAGAGAGTTAAAGCATCTGGAAACAGCGCTCTGCCAATTGCAGATGGGCTTGGTAGAAGCCAAATCCTTCGGCTCTCAGTTGGGATAAATCTGTGGTACTTTCTCCCCAGCAGGACGGAGACCTGTTACCAGCAACAATTACCTGTTTCATAAAAAACCCGCTTCTGGCTTCCTTCACCTTCCTGCCCTGCCTCCCCACTTAGCTTGCTTCTTGGGATCACTTTTCCCATACAAACTCCTTGCACACCAGCCTTTATCTCAGGTGTGTTTCGTGGGGAGCCCTACTGAAGACATCTGTCATAATATTCCAACAGTTAGATGACTGAAGCCATCCTAATTTTTAAACTAATTTTTTCTGTCCTTTTCTTTCCTCTGTCAACTCTTTTCCCTTTCTCCTTTTCCCTTGCATTGTAAGGTTATGCCCCATCCTACAAGGTAAAAATCTTTGGGATAATGTATAGGGAATGCACCAGCGAAGGAATAATGTATAAAGTAAGAGAGTACGTAGGTAGAATGCAACACTGGAATCTTAATAATTCTTGTGGATGATGCCCTTAAGATAAAACAAAACATTAAATTCTAAGATAGAAGGTGGTTATAAAAATAGAATAAAGAGATAGGAGATATTCTACAAGCATTTCTTAAACTACTTTTAAAGAGCTTTAGATCATCAGACATAAAGTAGAAAAACACTTATCTAAATCAACACATGGTATTTCTCAGAAAGTAGAGGAGCCCATAAATTTACTTCCAATGTTTTGAATGAAAAATGGCAGGTGAAGGTGTACATTTGGAAATGCTTCCTCAGAATTCTCCTTCTCTGGGTAGAGTGGGCAGCCTATGTGGTCTGTCAGGGGATAAGAAGTAGCTGCTACTGACCAGACAGGTGTTGAATTGTTTAGGGCTGCACCACACGTCAAAGTGTGATAGAACTGACATGAACAATATACCTCACATTGTGTTAGAATTGAAAGGAACTGTGTGTGTTCATTAGAGAAGTGAAACTTTTCAAAAAAACTGCCTGCTGCAGTCAGAGCTCCATCCCACTGAGTGAAAAGGGTTTCAAATCCAACCCAGTTCACCGATTGCTTTGGAAACAGTCCCAAGAGGGATTTGACGCCAGAATGAACTTTGTAACACACACACCTGAAGAATTTGACTCTTCTTTTCTTTCTAATATGTTTTTCATCCTTTCTAAAATATAGTCTCGGATACTTTAAAGTAGGACAATTTATTTACAAGTACATAATGTGACAGTTATCAATTGATATATAATATACCACCCCAAACTTAGTTTTGTAAAACAAAAATAATCACTTGTTATCATTATATATTATGGTTCCAGGTTCATGTAGGTAGTCATCATTGGAGGTCTCTCAGGAATTTGCACTCAGAAGGTACCTGGGGCCAGAGTTACCTCAAAGGCTGCCTTCTCCACTCATACATTTGTTGTCTGGCTGGGAAGACTCCAACAGCTGGGGTGTGGAAGAGCTGGGGCTCCTGGGCTTGGCTGTCTGTTCTTTCCATGTGGTCTTTGAGCAGCGAGGATTCAGGAGAGCTGGGCTTCTCACTGGTGCCTTAGTGCTCCAAAGGGGCAATGTCTCGAGAGAGAGAACCAGGCAACCAGCTGGGTTGCCCTTTGGGACCTAGGCTTCTGTAAATTAGAAGCAAATCACTAAAGATGCATGTTTAAGAAAGAGACTCCACCTCTTAAGGGAAGGATTATCAAAGAATTTGAAGACTTTTTTTAAACCTTTCATCATTACAGGGCCTTATGTAAGCCCACTGGCTTGTAGCGTCTGGCCTAATACCATGCTCAGTGATTGCTGAAAAAAATTGGCGAATTTAATATATCAAAATTACCATACAGCAATACTTTTGCTAACTTGAATGTGGAGTCCAGCTGTTCTTTTAAACATATTTATCTAGAGGGAAGGGTGAAGTGGGAGAACTGGAGATTCAGAAGTAAGATGTTGACTTCTAAATCAAGAAGAAACATGTACTATTGCTTTTTTCCTTGAATTCAGCTGACATCTGCAGTGGCCACTATGAGCGTCACTGTGCTAGGCTGCTGTGATGAATACAGCTCACTAACACAATATTGTAAATCAACTATACTTCAATAAAATTTTTGTTTAATTCAAAGAGTATTTATAATATAGAGGAACTAAACAGAAAGGAATGATGGTGAGGGATAAGGGAACAGAAAGAAAAAATAAAATAAAATTATGAAAGAACTTAGTCCCAGGTCTTTCAGGAGCTCACAGTCATGTGTGTATGTGTGTGTGAACGTGCACAAGCGTGCACGTGCACAAAATTCATTAACAAAGATTATTTAGCCATCATTGCAGAAGTCACGCTAATGAAATATTATGGAAAGATATATCTTAATATTCTGTAGAAGCATCAGGCAAGAGTTCCCAACATTCTCCCAAATCCATAATCAATCCAAAGGACATTCTAAACAAAAGGCTTTGTTAGAGAGGGTACAAAAAAGGTTAATCATATCTGGTAATAATTACCTGGTTGATATTTTTTCTGTCCTACAAATTATGATTTATGTATCATAAATATCATGCAAATGTTTGCTGAATTAATGAGGCTTTACCTAGTATCATTGGGCTAAACGTACCATTGAGAGGTCTTCTATCTGGGGACCGGGGACTTCCTGAGCTCTTTTGAGAGAGAACTGTTGAAAGGGAATAAGAGCACTAATTTCCTCTCACTTCATTTTATAAAAGTGTAATCGATATAAAGGGGCATTTTCTCATTGGTCTTCAGTGTTATTTTGGTCTCAAGAATGCATAAACATCAGTATCCCAACCTATTTCCAGAATCACTTTCTCAACGAGCAGACACAGATTGTGTTTATTTGTTAGGTTCTTTCTCTTAATTATTTAAGTTCTTTTCCTCTCAGAGTTTATAAGTGGACAGAGGATTAGCTAGGTAGAGCGGGTGCCATCAGCATCTCCTCCCATTTCCCTCAAACCTTTCGCTGTGCTCCAGCCCTTTTCCAAAAGCTGGGATCTACAATGTGTGTCTGAATGCTGCTCCTTTTATTTTTTCTCAAAATTCTGACTGCTGCTCTGCTAGAATGTGTAGCAGCTGGATGTGCCATTGAATGTTGGTAACCACAGGAGCAGTCCTTAAACAATGACTTTCGTGAGTTGGTGTATAAATGCCTGGGCTCCCTCCAGCCTTGGGCATGATAATGTGACACGTGTTTACTCAGGCTCTGAGAGTTCTAATGAGACCTTCCCGAAGGTCTGCAGAGCTGCCTTTCTTGATATCACACTTTCATTGGCTTTCGCGCTCTCCCTCTCTCTCCTTTTCTCTCGCTCTCTCTCTTGCTTTACCTTCCAAAAAAATGACTGTGCTCAAATCCTTGTCACAACCACTGCTTCTGAAAACCCAAACTAAGATGCTATGACTGGGGTGCTAGGTATTTGCCAGGTATTCATAGGGACTTTCCACGTAAGCAGAATTTTCTAAATGATTTTCAAAGAATGAAAATGTTAAATTAAAAATTTTGATGCTATTAGACACTGACGCAGTAAGGAGACATATTTTCAGGTATTTTCTTGTGAAACAGTGCCTTTAAATAGAAGTTTTTTTTCATGTAACAATCATGATATGTGCAATTAGAGACATCAACTATTCACAGGAGTGGAAGTTATAGGAGTTAAAAGGTGAGATGGAAAAGAAGAGACATTTCAGACTTTCTCTGTAATAAATAAATGACTTAAAACTACACATAGTTTTCTTTGTTAGATAAATTAATGCATATTCTTTAAAGCAGTATTTTAGATTTCCAGACACAGGTCTTCAAAGGAAGGACAGACATTCTGAGCTAAGATTTTGCATTTTAGACCATTATTCTGGAATCTTCTCTTGAGATAATTTTGTTGGGTTGTGGCCATCCCAGCATTTCACGAAGCTATGTTTCCACTGGAAAAGTTTTAAATATTTTAACAGCAGTACTTGCTTGTAAGATTCATATTATTCTTGAAGCTGGTGTGCCATGGTGTTAACCTACCTTTCTGTTTAAATAAGTTCTTATTAGGCACCTGTGGAATCAGGAACTAACTTGAAAAAACACTTATGTGGCACTTACTACGTGCCAGGCACTTGTCTGAGAAATGTGTATTAACTCATTTAATCCTCAGACGTGCTTGCCCATTTAATACTATTGCCTGTTTTAGAGATTGGGCTCAGGAAGGTAAGGTAACATGCCTAAGGTCATGTGCACATGATTTGGTGGAACTAGGATTTGAACCTTGCCTGTCCATGCTCTTGAACGTATGTGAGGTTCCATCTAGGGCTGTTTTCAAGGAGTTCCTAGTTAAATGGGAAGGCGGTGGAGAAACAAATAATTACAGAATTAAGTGGTATAGTAGAATGCTCAGGAAGTGCTAGAAAGTGCAGAGGATGAAAGGCTGACTTTGCCTGGCGGATTTGGAAGCTCCACCGAGAATAGCACCCTTGACCTGAATTGCAAAGGACATAGTTCATTGAAGAAGCTGTTTCCAGGGAGCAAAATATTTTAGAATATATATTGAAAATATGTATGAAGCTACAAAGGACTTATACCCACTTTTCTACTCTAGTTAAGAGTAATTAAATGTTTATTCTTTTAAAAGAGATTTACCCTTTGGGATTATGTAAGTAAATATTTTGCTTCTTGTTAAGTATTCCGGCTTGGAAGTGTAAATAACCGCTGATGTGTTTACCTGGGTCTCTAACTTCAAAAAGATTCCTAACCTATTTTCTTAAAACTCTTGATACTAAGAATTCATTCTCTGGGAAATTATGGAGTAAGTATTGACCTCTAAGAAATAAATTTTTAATACAAAATAATTTATGTGGTTTTAATTTTGTGTTGTTGCTCATTTGTCAGCTTGTAAATGTTCACCCATGTACCAAGGATAAGACTATGGAGCTGGAAGGTCTGCATTCCAGCCCAGCTCCCGAAGCAGAGCAGAATGATGGCCAGAGTAGGCAATTTGCAATTGTTCTAAAGCTTTCTAGGAATGATAGATTATGGTTTTTCTTGGCCTATGATTAAACCAGTCCTGAAAAATACATTTCTTTCTCATGACTCAGAAAATTGTTCTTGGTGTAGGTTATTTACATCTTCAAAGTTCTACTGGTGACTTAATTCAACTACTAAGCAATGACATACTGAAGCCACAAAGTGCCTGTTACTAGACATACCTTCTGTCCAGGTAACCCCCAATGTCCTCTCCTTTTTAAAAACAAACTTTAAAAAGAAATCAGAGCCAGGTCTCATCTTGTTTCTATTTTACTTCTGTGGCTTTCCAGAAATTTCTCAAACATATACCTGGTTATCAAGCCTGAAACATACACTGAAACAAAAGTTAATATTTGATATTCAATAAAAGTTGAATGTTGACATGGCTACTTTCAAGGGATGTAAACAGATCTAAACAAGATGGAAGGTTTATTCCTTTTCCATGTTCTATTTCATGTCTGAACCTATGGACAGTTTAAGGTGACCCCACCCCATGTGGTTGTCCAGATACCCTGGCTTCTTTTATCTAGATTCTGCCATATATATGCTCGAATAGTTCTGTGGCTGAACATGGGTTACAGCACCATATCCTCATTCCAGCTGTGGAAAGGGAGAAGAAAGTGGAGGACAATAGTTTCCTTTTAAAGATGTGAGGTAGAATGTTATACATCCTGATGCTTACATCCTATTGGTCAGAACAGAGTCAGATGACCATGTTTAGCTGCAAGGAAAGATGGGAAATGTAGTCTCTAGCTCAGTAGCCAAGAGTCCATCCAACACTTAGAGATTGCACTTACCTAAAGGAAGAAAAGTAGCTTGGATATTGGAGAGCAATTAGCAGTCTCTGCCAAAGAAGGCTTGCTCAACATAGTTTAGTTTGGTGGAAAAAAGGGGTCTTCCTAATTTCACTTCATGCACATTCTATATTCCAATTTTTAAATGAACTTGTGGTATACTTAGGCCTCCAGATATTTTTCTGAGGCTTTTCTGTCTGGTAAATTATTTCACACATTGTTGAAAAAGTATACTGTCTTCTAGTTTTCACCATATGAAACTAGTTATCTTTAATTCATTTCACTAAAAACAAATATATATTATATATAATACATACATAGTGATATATATAAACATATATGCAGACATGCAGACACAAACACCCACATGAGAAAGTGATTGGGGTAATTTTCTTATACTGTTCACCAGACGTTTTTCTCTCATTTCTTTTGCTGAACTTCTTTGTCATAGCTTAAATTTGAATTCTGTTGCTCCTGCAGACCGTTCAAAATGGAAAGAGGAGGCAGATGCAGGAATTGCAGGTGTCGGCAGCCAGCCCTTCTTGTCACTGTGTTGGCTTTTATTATCTTAATTTTTAAGTATATGAGTCGTGGTTGTTTTTTTTTTTTTTTTTTTTGTGCATTGCCAAAAAAATAGTGGTCCTAAACATTCCATTTCTATTGGTATGTTTTACTTATTTATTTATTTACAGGACTTATACGTATATGTTTTAGATATTATTATATAGGACTTATATAATTTTATGAATCAAATAAGTCTATAGACATATAAAACCATAGCTTACTACAACTCTACTGCTTTTCTACCTTGAGCATATTAAAGTTGAAGCTGTTTTAAGTTTTGATATGTTCTGAGATAAATGCCCCAAAATAAAATATCTCAAGAGAATTCTTGCTGCTCCAGGGTTCCTAGAAGACTCCCTTGGGGAAGAAGCAAGGAGATTGCTTAGAAAGAAAAATTAACCATAAGCATTACATTATGGTATTGCCAACTAATCCTGGACATTTAGTCAACTAACTAAGCAGATACATAAGACACAGCATTGAGTGAAAAATCAAGGAAATGCTTTCAACCTTGAACAGTGCCAACATTTTCAAAATCCAGTGTCAAATAAGAATGAAACATTCCAAAAAGAGTCATGTACCACAATGTTCATTGCAGCACTATTTACAATAACCAGGACATGGAAGCAACCTAAGTGTCCATTGACAGATGAATAGATAAAGAAGATGTGGCACATATATACAATGGAATATTACTCAGCCATAAAAAGAAATGAAATTGAGTTATTTGTAGCGAGGTGGATGGACCTAGAGTTTGTCATACAGAGTGAAGTAAGTCAGAAAGGGAAAAAAAAATACCGTATGCTAACACATATATATGGAATCTAAAAAAAAAAAAAGTTCTGAAGAACCTAGGGGCAGGACAGGAATAAAGACGCAGATGTAGAGAATGGACTTGAGGACATGGGGAGGGGGAAGGGTAAGCTGGGACGAAGTGAGAGAGTGGCACTGACATATATGCACTACTAAATGTATAATAGATAGCTAGTGGGAAGCAACTGCATAGCACAGGGAGATCAGCTCGGTACTTTGAGACCACCTAGAGGGATGGGATAGGGAGGGTGGGAGGGAGGTGCAAGAGGGAGGGGATATGGGGATATATGTATACATATAGCTAATTCACTTTGTTATACAGCAGCAACTAACACAACAATGTAAAGCAATTATACTCCAATAAAGATGTTAACAAAAAAAAGAATGCAAGATTCAAGTGATAGCCTCACTCAATTGGCTAGCTTTGGGAGGTCTTAAATAGCAAAATTTAATTCTATATTCCTGTATTTATAGCCAGTATTTTTTTTTTTTAATTTTTTGGCTGTGCTGCACAGCATGCGGGATCTTAGTTCCCTGACCAGGGATCTAACCTGTGCCCCCTGCAGTGGAACCTCTGAGTGTTAACCACTGGACTGCCAGGGAAGTCCCAGCCAGTATTTTCTATATAAGAGAAGTTTGGTTTTATATGTGTTCCTATTAATCTCAGCCTCTTTCAGAGAAGATTTCTAAAATGTTTACTTGCCTTTCTACCAGATATGTTTGGAAATGGTTGAAAGTCTCTCAACCAGAGCTGCCAGATCTTTGAAGACAGATAGCATTTTGTCCCATCAGCCTAAAATAAAGAGTCATTTTCTATCTGCCACATTTTCAGCCATTGTTTCCTTTCCACCCTTGCATGCAGACAACTGGAATGTTGGCTTCTTTCATCTGCAAGAAATGTCAATGATCCAGCTTCCTCTTGACGCTACCATATTTTGTCCCATGTGCAATGATAATGCCACCGATGGCAATGACATCTTCCTCTGCTAGTGGAGCCCAAATCTAGATTTACAGTGAGACTGTTGAGCATCATTCTTTTATGAAAATCGTCATTTGATTTGGGTTGTGGTTCACTCATAAAGTTTGCTTCAGAGTCGACCTGTGTGTTATTCAGAGCTCTGCCCCAGCATGTACTTAGTTAGAGTTAGGTCTCTTTAACTCTAGACTGGCTCACCACAGTGCTGACTCATGAGGACCTTGCATTATGAATTTCATGAAATCTCCTACAGCTGAAATGTGCAGTAAAATAAGCATTACTTCAGTGTTTGTAAAGGAGATGTGCTTCAGGTTGCTTTCTTGTCATTAAACGCTTTTTTGCACTTAAAATAGGAAAATAGGTAGGTGACAAAGTCTTCAGGAATCATTCTTTCCTGTTTGCAAAACCCACTTAGTTAAAGACCCTCCCCCACTCCTGCTAAAAAAAAATGTAGGATACAATTTGGGAGCCTTAGAATGAATGGAAACAATTATACTGAATCAGTAAGAATAGGTATCATTTATTAATAGCTTATCCAATCGCTGGGCCTTGTCCTTAGAACTGTACACTGTATTAACTCAATCATTACAGCAACTAGAGGGGACAGATCTTACTCTCATTTTCTGTTTTACATGGGAAACTGAAGCACAGAGATTAAGTAACTTGCACTGTCTCACAGCTGCAACCAAAAAGCTGAGATGTGAACCCAGACCGTCTAATTCCTGAGCCTGTATGCTTAACAAGGACACTGTTCTTCCAAGTGTTGTATGTAAATGCTCAAGAGGCTGCATTTTATGGCCATAGGAGAGCCATGCTGCATTAGTATAGAGTGTTCATTGAAAGTCTCTCGAATGTTACTCTAGCTGACTGGATGGGATTATTCAACCTCCTTTCATGGGTTCAGTTGCATCAGACCAGCACTCATATCTCATATCCACTGATCAGCTCTCAGTTCTGTAATTCTGATGAACATCTGTCATTGTATGGAGCTTTTCTGTTTCTGTAGAAGAGATTGGTTCAGGATTTCTGTTTTCTCAATAGCATTCAAGGTTTCCTGCAAAGTCAGCAATGTTCCACAAGCCTATTTTAAGGATAAACTCGTTGGCATGTAACAGATTCTGAAAGACTGTGTCTGGGCATTTTGATGGCATTTGTTGTTGGTTGAGTTGAAGGAATATTATCTGGGTCTATGATAAGAGCCTCTTAAGTCCTTTGCTGTGTCATAAAGGATGGATGTATAATAGAACGAACTATGAAGGAGAGAAGTAGGAAATATGATGTCATATTCTCCCAGGGCATAAAGTGGGTTTTCGGTGTACCTTGCGTGGTTCATATATCTTAGGCACTTCTTGAATATATGAGGTTGAACCCTAAGAAATAGCCATTTTTGAAGGTCAAAAACAGTCGACTAGAAGAAATTTCATTCACACACACAGGCACACATATGCACAGACTCACATGTACATACATATCAAAGGATACTTATTCTGTCAACTCAGTCAGTAAAACAAACAAAGCTCAAAAGTACCCAGTGGAATTTTGCTTGACCTCTAGATGATATTAAAATCTTGCATAGCTGAAATTAAGAGTTGGCTCTGAGAACCCATTCTTAGGGTTCTATCTGAAAAGAATGTTTTTGAGACTGAGACTTGCTTTTGGAATAATATGCTTGCCATCATATTCTCAAGCCCAGACTTATACCCTAAAAGAATGAGACTCAATCCATGTGAATTTTTTTTCCTTATTAAAATCAGGAGAAGCATGTTACCAAGAGCTGACATTTGAGATTTTTTTTTTTTTTTTTTTTTTACGCTATTCTGCTGACGATGAAGACTCTGCTCTTGGCAGGCTGATGGCTTTCATGAAGTTCTGTGGTTGGGGGCATGTCTGTGCCAAAGTGATGGGAGCGATTTTTCATGCCTCATCTTTTTGACAGAAGTTACTGAGGTGTGATGTCCACATCCACCAAACCATTTCATCTTTAGCTATCAAGGCCCCAACGGAAAGAAGGGCTTTGGAGTATTTTGGTCCTAAACGAAGAGCTTGTCATTGAAGTAAAGTTGCTGTTTTTTGTTCAGCTTTGTTTTTATTAAACAAGTAAGGTCAAGTGCTCACAGAAGGTGGGGACTTACCTTCAATTTGGGGGAAATATCTCTTAAACTGGAAGAGGCGTTTGTGTATGGGAAAAATTGATGGCTTCTGGAAAGGTACTCTGTAGACTTCTGTATTTGCCTCAGGTAGCTTAATATCACTTCACTTTGTAGAATTGTGGAATATAAAGTAACACAGATATGAAAGCAGCACAGGTAAGACAACTGGCCCAAGAATTGGCAATTGTGGCTTTGGGACTCATGTCTCCTATTTTTTTTTTAACATCTTTATTGGAGTATAATTGCTTTACAATGCTGTGTTAGTTTCTGTTTTATAACAAAGTTAATCAGCTATACATATAGATATATACCCATATCTCCTCCCTCTTGCATCTCCGTCCCACCCTCCCTATCCCATCCCTCTAGGTGGTCACAATGCGCTGAGCTAATCTCCCTGTTCTATGTGGCTGCTTCCAACTAGCTATCTGTTTTACATTTGGTAGTGTATATATGTCCATGCCACTCTCTCACTTCATCCCAGCTTACTCTTCCCCTTCCCTGTGTCCTGAAGTCCATTCTCTATATCTGCATCTTTATTCCTTTATTCCTGCATCTTTATTTCAGCCCCTAGTTTCTTTAGAACATTTTTTTTTTTTTAGATTCCATATATTTGTGTTAGCGTATGGTATTTGTTTTTCTCTTTCTGACTTACTTCACTCTGTATGACAGACTTTAGGTCCATCCACCTCACCACAAATAACTCAATTTCGTTTCTTTTAATGGCTGAGTAATATTCCATTGTATATATGTGCCACATCTTCTTTATCCATTCATCTGTCGATGGACACTTAGGTGCTTCCATGTCCTGGCTATTGTAAATAGTGATGCAACGAACATTGTGGTACATGACTCTTTTTTGAATTATGGTTTGCTCAGGATATATGCCCAGTAGTGGGATTGCTGGGTCGTATGGTAGTTCTATTTTTAGATTTTTAAGCAACCTCCATACTGTTCTCCATAGTGGCTGTAAGAATTTACATTCCCACCAACAGTGAAAGAGTGTTCCCTTTTCTCTACACCTTCTCCAGCATTTACTATTTGTAGATTTTTTGATGATGGCCATTCTGACTTGTGTGAGGTGATTATAGTTTTGATTTGCATTTCTCGAGTGATTAGTAATGTTGAGCATCCTTTCATGTGTTTGTTGGCAATCTGTATATCTTCTTTGGAGAAATGTCTATTTAGGTCTTCTGCCCATTTTTGGATTGGGTTGTTTGTTCCTTTGATATTGAGCTGCATGAGCTGCTTGTAAATTTTGGAGATTAATCCTTTGTCAGTTGCTTCATTTGCAAATACTTTCTCCCATTCTGAGGGTTGTCTTTTCACCTTGTTTATGTTTTCCTTTGCTGTGCAAAGGGAAGTTTCATTAGGTCAAAACTACGTTTCATTAGGTCCCATTTCTTTCTTTTTGTATTTATTTCCATTCCTCTAGGAATTGTGTCAAAACAGATCTTGCTGTAATTTATGTCATAGAGTGTTCTGCCTATGTTTTCCTCTAAGAGTTTTAGAGTGTCTGGCCTTACAATTAGGTCTTTAATCCATTTTGAGTTTACTTTTGTGTATGGTGTTAGGGAGTGTTCGCATTTCATTCTTTTACATGCAGCTCTCCAGTTTTCCCAGCACCACTTATTGAAGAGGCTGTCTTTTCTCCATTGTATATTCTTGCCTCCTTTATGAAAGATAAGGTGACCATATGTGCGTGGGTTTATCTCTGGGCTTTCTCTCCTGTTCCATTGATCTCTATTTCTGTTTTTGTGCCAGTACCATACCATCTTGATTACTGTAGCTTTGTAGTATAGTCTGAAGTCAAGGAGCCTGATTCCTCTATCTCCATTTTTCTTTCTCAAAATTGCTTTGGCTGTTTGGGGTCTTTTGTGTTTCCATGCAAATTGTGAAATATTTTGTTCTACTTCTGTGAAAAATGCCATTGGTAATTTGATAGGGATTGCACTGAATCTGTAGATTGCTTTGTGTAGTATAGTCATTTTCACAATGTTGATACTTCCAATCCAAGAACATAGTATATGTCTCCATCTGTTTGTATCATCTTTAATTTCTTTCAACAGTGTCTTTTAGTTTTCTGCATACAGGTCTTTTGTCTCCCTAGGTAGGTTTATTCCTAGCATTTTATTCTTTTTGTTGAAGGGTAAATGGGGTGTTTCATTAATTTCTCTTTCAGATTTTTCATCATTAGTGTATAGGAATGCAAGAGATTTCTGTGCATTAATTTTGTATCCTGCTACTTTACCAAATTCATTGATTAGCTTTAGTAGTTTTCTGGTAGCATCTTTAGGATTCTCTATGTATAGTATCATGTCATCGGCAAACAGTGACAGGTTTACCTCTTCTTTTCCGATTTGGATTCCTTTATTTATTTTTCTTCTCTGATTGCTGTGCCTAAAACTTCCAAAACTGTGTTGAATAATAGTGGTGAGAGTGGGCAACCTTGTCTGGTTCCTGATCTTCGTGGAAATAGTTTCTGTTTTTCACCCTTGAGAACGATGTTGGCTGTGGGTTTGCCATATATGGCCTTTATTATGTTGAGGCAAGTTCCCTCTATACTTACTTTCTGGAGGGTTTTTATCATAAATGGGTGTTGATTTTGTTGGAAACTTTTTATGCATCTACTGAGGCGATCATATGGTTTTTCTCCTTCAATTTTTTGGTTATTCAGTAGCATATTGTATAGCCTCCATGTGTTTGTATTTTTTACAGTTTTTTTTTTCCTGTTATTGATATCTAGTTCCATGGTGTTGTGGTTGGAAAAGATACTTGATGCAATTTCAATTTTCTTAAATTTACCAAGGCTTGACTTGTGACCCAGGATATGATCTATCCTGGAAAATGTTCCGCAAGCACTTGAGAAGAAAGTGTATTCTATTGTTTTTGAATGGAATGTCCTATAAATATCAATTAACTCCATCCTGTTTAATGTATCATTTAAAGCTTATATTTCCTTATTTATTTTCATTTTGGTTGATCTGTCCTTTGGTGAAAGTGGGGTGTTTAAGTCTCGTACTATGATTGTGTTACTGTCAATTTCCCCTTTTATGGCTGTTAGCATTTGCCTTATGTATTGAGGTACTCCGATGTTGGGTGCAAAGTTATTTACAAGTGTTATATCTTCTCTTGGATTGATGCCTTGATCATTATGTGGTGTCCTTTGTCTCTTGTAATAGTCTTTATTTTAAAGTCTATTTTGTCTAATATGAGAATTGCTACTTCAGCTTTCTTTTGATTTCCATTTGCATTGAATATCTTTTTCCATCCCCTCACTTTCAGTCTGTATGTGTCCCTAGGTCTGAAGTGGGTCTCTTTTAGACAGCATATGTACAGGTCTTGTTTTTTTGTATACATTCAGCCAGTCTGTGTCTTTTTGGTTGGAGCATTTAATCCATTTACATTTAAGGTAATTATTGATATGTATGTTCCTATTATCGTTTTCTTAATTGTTTGTTATTGTAGGTCTTTTCCTTCTCTTGTGTTTCCTGCCTAGAGAAGTTCCTTTAGCATTTGTTGTAAAGCTGGTTTTGTGGTGCTGATTTCTCTTAGCTTTTGCTTGTCTGTAAAGGTTTTAATTTCTCTGTCGAATCTGAATGAGATCCTTGCTGGGTAGAGTAATCTTGGTTGTAGGCTTTTCCCTTTCATCACTTTAAATATGTCCTGCCACTCCCTTCTGGCTTGCCGTTTCTGCTGAAAGATCAGCTGTTAACCTTATGGGGATCCCCTTGTATGCTATTTGTTGTTTTTCCCTTTGTGCTCATAATAGTTTTTTTTAGTTTGATAGTTTGATAGTTTGATTAGTATGTGTCTTGGCATGTTTCTCCTTGAATTTATCCTGTATGGGACACTCTACACTTCCTGGACCTGACTGACTATTTCCTTTCCCATACTGGGGAAGTTTTCAACTATAATCTCTTCTAATATTTTCTCAGTCCCTTTCTTTTCCTCTTCTTCTTCTGGGACACCTATAATTCAAATGTTCATGCATTTAACATTGTCCCAGAAGTCTCTGAGTCTGTCCTCAATTCTTTTCATTCTTTTTTCTTTATTCTGCTCTGTGGTAGTTATTTCCACTATTTTAACTTCCAGGTCACTTATCCGTTCTTCTGCCTCAGTTATTCTGCTATTGATTCTTTCTAGAGAGTTTTTAATTTCATTTATTGTGTTGTTCATCATTGTTTGTTTGCTGTCTAGTTCTTCTAGTTCCTTGTTAAACGTTTCTTGTATTTTCTCCATTCTATTTCCAAGATTTTGGATCATCTTTACTATCATTACTCTGAATTCTTTTTCAGGTAGACTGCCTATTTCCTCTTCATTTGCTTGGTCTGGTGGGTTTTCTGCTGCATATTGCTCTGTCTTCTCATTTTGTTTAGCTTACTGTGTTTGGGGTCTCCTTTTTGCAGGCTGTAGGTTCATAGTTCCCATTGTTTTTGGTGTCTGCCCCCAGTGGGTAAGGTTGGTTCAGTGCCTTGTGTAGGCTTCCTGGTGGAGTGGACTGGTGCCTGTGTTCTGGTGGATGAGGTTGGATCTTGTCCTTTTGGTGGGCAGAACCATGTCTGGTGGTGTGTTTTGAGGTGTCTGTGACCTTATTATGACTTTAGGTAGCCTCTCTGCTAATGGATGGGATTGTGTTCCTGTCTTGCTAGTTGTTTGGCATGAGGTGTCCAGCACTGGAGCTTGCTGGTCGTTGAGTGGAGCTGTGTCTTAGCATTGAGACGGAGATCTCTGGAAGAGCTGTCACCGTCTGATATTCCGTGAGGCCAGGAGGTCTCAGGTGGTCCATTGTCCTGAACTTGGCTCTCCCACCTCAGAGGCTCAGACCTGACACCTGGCCAGAGCACCAAGTCCCTGTCAGCCACACAGCTGGGCTCCAAGGGCTTTGCACTCTCTGGACCTGCAAGGGCTCAGCCAGAGCCCTCTGCTTCTGCTCTGAGAATGGCCACAGAAGATAGAGGGCTTGTGTTTGGGCCAGACTTGATGTCCTGCCTGCTGCCTGAGGTAGGTTCACAGCCTTTGCCTTGCATGGCCAGAGCCGCCATGTCTCCTATTAAAACACCGATCTTGTTGGCCCTTTGTTTCCTCATCTGTAAAACAAGATGACTCAAAACCATGGACTGGAAAGTGAGGTTGGGTGCTGGGTTTCTGTTCTTGGCCCTAGAGTTTCTGGCCACTGAACTGGCATAAGAACACACAAAGCATTTGACCTTGCTTCCATCTTTCATGATGCTCCGTGCTGCCCTTGGCATTTAAATGAACATGATTCTACTGCCTTGCCATCAGTGGGGTTTGCACTCTGGGCTGCTTTCCAGCAGTGGGGATGGATTTACCCTGATTCATCTGCACTTTCTTCCCCAGATGCTTCCTCCCTCTGTTTCTATTGTGGAAACGAGCAAATCTGCTAAGGTCAATGAGCATTTATTTGTTCTTTGTAATCAGGCTAATGTGGACAAACCTAAAGACACCCCAAATTCATAGAACTTAAGTGTGATGTATATTAGCCAGAAAATTCTGTAAATTTATAGATAATGTATTATTTATTTCTTGTGGCATGATATCAATAGCCAAAATTTATTGTACATTGTCTTCAGTACTTTCTATGTATCATCTCATTTAAACTTCATTATCCCCAGATGTGAAAATGGAGGCTCTGAGGGACTAAATTCTTTTTTGATGTCACATACAACCATCAGTGGCAGAGACAAGTCACTCCAGCATCAGTGCTTATAACACCATCCCTCTTTGTAGCTAATGTCACTCTCTGCTCTTCTTAATATTCATCACCTGCCTTGCAGTTGGAAACTGTCAACTGAGATTCAGACTGGGGTTCTGTCTCTAGGATATCACCCTCAAGTCACAGGAATTATTCATGTACAAACTTCACCATGTGTAAAATGGGGAAATAAAACGTATACAATTGCAATCATATTTGCCTAACTTACAGGGTTCTTATTAGGCTGGAATATTTATGCAGCTGCTTTGGAAAATACAGAGCTGTGGCACAGATGGCTAGAAAAAACACTAAAAATACCTACCCCTTTCCAAAATGTAGTGTTATTGTTGGAAGAAGTTTTCTCAGTGCAGGACTGCCTGACCATTTTCCACCAAAAAATGTCAGGAGTGATGTGTGATGCTTCCAGGCTGATGTGGTTACACAGAAGATGTGCCATCCTTACCATCTCCCCTCACCACCCTGCCCCTGGCCGAATGGAATGGAGGGAATTCCAGTCATGTGTTAAATATGATGGAGCCAAAGACATAAGGAGATGGGGTTCCTGAGTGATCACCTGGAGTTAAGACATCTGACAGACACACCTACACTGGATTGTAAGGAATAATCTTGCAATGAATTAAGGCACTGAGATTTTATCTGTTATAGCAGCTAGAGTTACTTAGTCTAACTACCATAAAGGCCCAGAACAAAAGTTCTGTTGCTTCAGTCTAGGTCCAGAGTAAAAAAAACGAGGATTCTATTATTGTCCAGCCTTTAAATTGCTGAGCAAGTATCAGCTCAGGGCAGTGTTTCTCAAATAGAGTGATTTTGCCTTCGCCCTCCCTCTGCAGGGGGCATTTAGCAATGTCTGGAGACATTTTTGGTTGTCACAACTTGAGGGGGGACATCTAGTGGGTAGAGGCCAAGGATACTGCTCAACATCCCACAATGCACATGACAGCCCCTTACAACAAAAAAATCATATGGCGCCAAATGTCAATAGTGCTGAGATTGAGAAACCTTAGAAGCATATTTGGAGGCACAGCTATGAACAGTTATAGTGCTCTTGAGACGTGTAGCAAGAACTGGTGGAGATATTGTCCAGTTCCTACTCCATTGGGATCCTGTTTTCTAGGTCTATCATTCAGGGCACATACTCTTGACAATACTCTTTTGGTCCTCAGGTAGCATGTTGTGGGGTAATAAACATTGGGTGGAGTAGAAGACTTTGACTTTAAAGCTAGATCTTTCTGTTAATAGCTGTATGATTTGGGGAAGGTTAATAAACCTCCTTAAGCTTCACTTCTTTCATTTGTAATAATCTCATAGTTTATAAGCATTAAATGGAATGATACATATTAAAACATTTGTTATAATCTCTGACATAACAAGCATTCAATGTCAGTATTCATTTCCTTCCCAGGACTTTATAAATGTGAGAAAAATAACTTGTTAAAAAGATCTGAAACCACACAGTTGTATAAATCAGAAATAATTTACTGAACGGCATAATGTTCCGACCCATATATTTATATAATGTCAGTTTATTGGTTGAATAAACAACTGGTTTCCAAAAAAAAAAAAACTAAACTAAACTTAATATTCAGCTGTAACTCATATAGTTCTAGCTTTAATTCCAGGCCCTTCTTGACAAAGAAGTGGGAAACCCTCTATTAGCAGTGAGTTGGAAAAATGTTACTATGCTGTGGTCATTCTAGTTCTTTGTAGTCTTTTGCTCTTTTGTTTCTCTTTCACATCCTAAGCTAGTCTGTGCCCCATACTAACCTCTGCTCCATGCTTTTCTGTGCATGGCTGCTCGTGTTCTTGTATCATGGTTGATAGGCCAGTGCAGAATATGCTCAGGTGTTATTTGCAGTGGCTCCAAGTTTAGATATTGGATTAGAATCTTTATCTACTTTCCCATAACCATAGGTATTTCTGAACCAAATAATGTCAGCACAGATTAATGCAGTGTTCAGACTTAATGAACAGGGGTCTACCCATCAAGGCTTGCACTATAAATGTCTCTTTCTGTTTCATGGGGAATATTTTCTTTGCTCTACTGCGATGATGTATGTTTTCAAAATAGCCATGGAAGTTGACAAGAAAAAAATATCTTTTTATACCAGGGCTTCTGAATAAATATTTTTGTGTGGGAAAAGTGGATCAACATACATAGGAAAAATATAATGTGTCGGCAGTTCCCCTAGTGCTGGAGGTGACCAGCTGGGGTATTCAACTGACCAGGCCTCACTCAGTTACACCAAGAGGCAGACCTGTCACAACCCATCCATGTCACACTGACTTGTCGTTCTAGACTTCCTTGACATGGAACTATAAAAAAGACAGTTTCACATGAAGTTCTAACCCTCAGCCCCTTAAATATTTCCTATTAAAGTCTTGTTCTTCATTTATATTTTCCAGGCTATTATATCAGTTGTCACCTTATCTGTAGGAACTCAATTCAAGGTTCTCGACTGTTCCTGTTGGCTAACCTTGAGTGTCTGTATGCATATGACCAGAACTCCCCCCTGCCCCTCCCCCAATGCTTGTTCTCCTTCTGTCTTGGGAATTGCTTGGTGCCCCTGCATGGTCTTCCTTCAAGGACTATACACATGATAGTTATTCTTTTGTTTCTGTTCTGTGCAATTAATGCCATTATAGGGCCCTTCCTAGCATTTCCAATACACTTGGGGCATCTCAGAAGAAAAAGACTATAATAATTTATGTGACTTAAGGACTAATTTCTTTCATGACTTTTAAAATGACATTTCAAAATGAAGACTTTATTAGCCGAGAAGAAAGCAGTCCTGGAGATCAACTGATTGTTATTAATAGTGCTGGTCAGGGAGATCCGGGTTCTGGCACTGCTCCTAAGAGACCTGTTGGCAGCGTGGAGGGATCTAGAAGGGGAAGGGAAGGGTGGTAGAACAGCAGGAGCCACTGAGAACATTCGGAGCCTTTAGCCTGGAGAAAAAAGTCCAAGGGGTGGCAGAGCGTTATTTTCAGCTCTCTGAGGAAGAATTAATAGAACTGATCTTGAATTTTCCAGCTGACAAGAACTAAGAGTAAAGGGTAAAAAAAAAAAGTAGTCACAGATTCAAACAGAGCATATAAAAGTTGCTTACTAGTGGCTACAATCGGGTGATATCCTCCCAGAAGTTTTTCTATGTAAACTTAAACATACATCTACCTACGTACATACATATATATACATATGTGCTTTATATCGTACCTATATATTTAAGCATATTTAAAAAATGAGATCGTGGTCTATATATTTTTCTTAAACTGGGAGGCAAATTTGGACTTCCTATAATAAAGACCTTCTAAGAATTGGGAATATGTAGGAGTGGAACAGCTGCCTCATGTGTAGTGAGCTTGCCACGAGTACGGGTAATTAGAATAATATAGTCCACCTCGTCTCCAAATTTAATAAGCATGCAGATACCCTGGGGACATTATTAAAATGCACATTCTGATTCAGTAGGTCTGGGGTGAGGTGTGAGATTGTGCATTTCTGATAAGCTCCCAGGTAGTGCTAGTACTAGGACCATATTTTGAGTAGCAAAGATTCTAACTGAACATCTCTAGGGATGCTTAGAATGGATGCCGGTCTTGGGTTGGGATAAAATTGTTCTCAATTCCCTTCAAACTGGAAGGTTTTATGTTATCTCGATTACGTATACATCTATGGAAGAGAATGTTTGTTATATATAGGTGTTTTCATTTACTGTTTCACCATCACATATCAGCTTTCTTTTCTCTCCTTTTCTCTTTTCTCTAGTACAGACTGCACCACTATGTTGATAATCATGTTTATCATCTTTCCTATTTTAACATTCAAAACAAGCATTATAGTCCTTAACTTCCACTGGTTCCATGTATCTTTATTTAGAAAAAAATATGTATTTATATTAGGATTATTTCTATGTGTCTAAGTTAATTCACATAGTAATAGAAGTGTTATATTTTTTTTTCTGTGAGAGCAACCCTGTAATATTTAATTTATTATTTAGACATTAATCTATGTATTTGAAGCAAAATTCTTCACTGATGGAAGCTTTTAGACTGGAAAAGCAGATAGCTGGATCATGCCAAGTCAAGGGCACGGAGCTATAGAAATCCTCAAAACTGCTGGAGGGTGTGTGGGCTGGGCTACCCTCCTGGACAGCAGTGTGACACTTCACTGTGAAACTAAGGATATGCACACCAGCAATATCACGCCTTTGATGTACGTGGCACCATGCAGATATCATTTTTTTTCTGGTCTAATGCATATAATATGACCGCTTGTTTTCTTTTTGTCTGGTTACTAATGATTTGTGCATCTCTTTGTGAGCTTATTTCTTATTGTGTGTTGTCTGTAGAAGTGTTATATTTAAGTGCTGTCCCTAGTAATGCTAATAGAAGGAACCAGAATAAAAAAAATAATAAATATTAATGGCTGAGAACAATTAAGCACAGCTTACATTATAGGTCCTGCTTTAAGGGTTTTATATGCATTAAATGATTCAATGTAAAATACAGACTGATGAAATAGGCACTATTATTATCCCATTTTATGGCAAAAGAAAGTGAGGTACAGAAAAATTAATTAATTTGCCCAAGGTCACCCAGCTGTAAGTGGCAGAATTAAGATTTGAACCCAAGCAGATTGGCCCCCCCATTGGCAATCTCAACTATTACAGCCAGATTAGGAAAATTCACTGGGGTGAAATGAAATAAGATAGTAACTTAAACTTGTATCAAAGTGTAGGTTTTCATTTTATTATCGTTAGGGTGCCATTTTTGTGATAACAGTCTTTTAAGTATACATTGCTTAGCATTTGAGAGATCCATGCTGCATTTTGTAAATTCTAACTTATTTGTGAAATGGTCTTAAACACATGGAATCTGTTGGACTAACCAATTTCATGACGTAAAACTTAAAATAACACTTGTACGATGCATATGAGACTTTTGTAAATTTATTATTATAATTTTATGACATTTGCTGAAAGTAAAGGATACCTGTGTTTCAGTATTGGTTTGAGTAATTTAATTTTTTTCTTTGCAAAATTACACCATCTTTAAGAGGGAAGTTAATTCAGATATACAGTTTTTTTCCAAAGAGGCTTATTTTCTTAGTAAGTTAACTATGCTTAAGTCAGTATTTACTCTTTACGTTTTTTTTTTTTTTCCTGTAAGCAAGATGAAAAGGAATAATTAAATGAATAAGAGTGAGTTCCTGGTATCTCAAGCCACACAGGTGTCCATAGGAGATCTACCCATTTCAGCACATCATGGCCATTGCTAAGAGCTGGAGAGGAAGATAAGCCGTGAAATAGGGCCAATGCCCCAAAGGTGCCTGTGACTGAGATTCTGGTGCCCAAGAATCTAGAGACACTAGAATGTCAGTGACGTGGGGGCATTGGTGTTCCTTGTGGAGTGATTTGCAGATCTGGGAATTAGCAGGGGCTATTTGTTTCTATTTTCCAAATACTTAAGTTTATTAAATTTTAATAATATATAATATATTCCCATGATTCCAAAAACATGAAAGGCAGGATTTTAACAATGAGAGGCCTGCTGATTATTCAGAGCTTGGCACATTCCTAAAGAAAGCTCAAGTACTGTCCTGTTTCTCTGTGGGAGGATACCCTGCCAATGGACCTCCAGCATCATAATTATTTTGTTAATGTTAATGGTATGTATGCCTTTTTATCAATACCCTCTTACAGGAAGAAAGTGATAAAATGGTCCACTACAGGGATAGTTGTTGAGTAGTTCTGGTGTGGGTTCTCTGATGCGTTGATTCTCTTTGCTTTTTGTGATGTGTGGTGATGGTCAAGAACCTGATTAGCAGACCTGGGACAAGGGTGATAAACTTAAAAGTCATCAGTGAAGAGGTTTTATTTCCCCAGCCCTCAGAACAAGGACAATTTTTAATATTTTTATTTTGTACACTAATGGTTCTTCTCTAAGACACAATTTATGTACAGTATAATGCACAAATCTCAAATATATCAATATCACTGAATGAATTTTGACAAATGTGTATACCTGTGTAGAGTAGCTCAAGATAGAATATTATCATGGCCCCAGATCTTTTGCCCTTTCCAGGCAGTATCTCTCCTGCTACTCTTGCACATACAGGAATACCCAGGGACAACTATTATCCTATCACCCAGCTTAGTTTTACCTATTCTTGCCCTTCTAAGTGGAATCACACAGCATGTTTTTGTGTGTCTGGCTTCTTTCATTCAACACAGTGTTTTCTGGATTTATCTGTGTAGCTGCATGTTGTGTTGCTCTTATTTATTGCTCTGTAGTATTCCTTTGTGTGACTTTACCACAATTTGTCCATTCTCCAGTGGATGGATGTTTGGTTTGTTTCCAGTTTTGAGCTATTGTGAGTAAAGTTGCTATAATCAATACCATACAGACTTTTTGTGAAGATATCTTTTCATTTCTCTTGGGTAATTACCTAGGAGGGGACTTGCTGAGTCACAAGGTGGGTGTCTATTTAACTTTATTAGAAACTCGCAGTTGTCCAAAGTGTTGGTGTCACTTATACTCTTACCAGCAGTGTATGAGCAGACAAGGATGGTCCTGGTCACAGTGAGAAGCTGCCTCCACTCCTAATGTGGGCAGCTTCTCAGTCTTATGTATCCCTGAGCTGGAGAGAGTAGGAGAGAGTAACGGGCTGGGGATGGGAGGCACTGGAATTAGAGTTAGTGCACTGGAGAGCTAGCCATCCTTCCCCTGCCAGCAGGGCGAGCTCATTTGCTCCCAGAATCTCTCCCCAGCCCAGTGATGCCTTCCAACCTTCCATTAAGAATTACACCACCGGCAGGCTGGCTGTGTTACAGAATTAATTCCAGCACTGGCTTTCAGCCCACCTGCACTTTGACCTCATCTCTGCTTGTTCTCTCTCCACACCCACACAACATTCATCCAGCTTCACAAAACCTCTGTCCTTCTATTTTTGGTAATTAACTTCATTGGCCTTCTTATCACTGAAGCGTCAGAGTCATGAGTTCTCTCACTTAATAAGAAGTGTGTAACTTTGGGCAAGTTACTTAACATCTCAGTGCTTCTGTTTCTTTGTTTGTGAGATGGGGATGGGGATGCTGTGAGTGACAGAAAGTTGATGCAGCTGTTCCTGCCTGCAGAGGGCGCTGCACAGGCTCTGCTGCCCGTAGTGTGTGCTCAGTAAATGCTGACTCTGCTGATGCCTGCACGACCCCTCCTGCTGTGCTTCTTACATATGGTCTCTCCACTCCCCTGGGTCTCTTTAATTGATAATTCTAGCAAAAAGCCCTCCTTGGAACTGCCTTACAAATACTTATCCAAGTCCCTTCCCTTTCCAAGGCTCAGCCAGAAACTCACTCTGAGAAATAGTTAAGATGAACCATTTCTACTGCAGACCTTAGAGTTCCTGCCAGTTTGACCTGGGGCCCTGTGGATTTCCTCTTCCCTATTTCTCAGGATGAGGAGTAAATTTTAAGGATGCTATGCTAACTCTACATCTCCCTTTTGCATTTCCGAGGATTTTAATAAACTGGTACGCTCTGGTCTTGACATGTAGAGTGCCTCCCCCTTAGCACATGCTGAGCACATGAACACTATTCCCTAGGATCGCATGGATGTCAAGGGTGCCTTTCAGATGACAACAGAGGGGACTTAGTGAGTCCTGGGAACAGAGAGGTCATTGCTTTTATTTTAAACTCTGCTGCCATCTAATAGCAGCTCTCATTTTTCCAAGCTCTCCATTCATGCAGGATGCCCGTAACCAGTCTGGCTCACGTGGTCACTCCCTGCCACCTCTTGCTCCCGCTTGGGTACCCTGAGCCTGCACGCGGACCTGCCTGCTTGCCCCATGCACCGGGATCCCTCCCCCGGAACACACGCCCCATGCTTCTCTTCTCCATGCCTTTACTCACCTCACCCCTCTGTCTGGTTAGTGCTTCCTTTTCACTATTGTGGGATCACCTGATTTTGCCGTCCACTTCGCAGCAGGACCCTTTAGTGAGCCCTCCACTCCTGGTGTCTACTTGCTCCCCTTCCTTTCTCTCCCCAACTCACCGCTGAAAAAGGTCTTTTCACAGTCACCCTTGTCCAACATCTTGTCATCTGTTTTCATCTCACTTGGTCCCTTAGAATCACTTGATATGGGAAATGGCTCCCAGACCTACCTCTTCCTTGAAATTCTCTCTTCTTGTAGTTTCTGAGGCACCATTCTTGCTGCTTTTTCTTACTGAATTCTCTTCTCCTGGATCCTCATGGCGAAGCCGCTTCTCATGGATTTAACCTGCTTGCATAGGCCTGCTTAGTCCTGGACTGTCCTAACCAGAGCAGCTTCCATTGCTCCTTTGCCTCACTTTCTACCTTTAAAAAAACAGCATTTATCCCTACCTGACACTCTCATTGATTGATGTGCATGTTAACGTTTCATGGGACAATTTCTAACTATCAAATCGCACATTTGGCAATAATGATAGGTGACATTTACGATGACCATGCCAGTGCACTTAGCACTTTCCATACGTTAGTTCATTTCATATTCATTATAACCTTGTGAAGTAGGAAGTATTATCTTCATTTTACATATGTGGAAACTGAAGTACAGAGAAGTTCGATAACTCGTACTTGGTGTCAGTAACTGTAGGTATCAGAGCAAAGATTCAGACCTGGACATTCTGACTCCAGGATCTGTGAGCAGAATCACTGTGGTGAAAACTACTGAATTATGGTGCTTCCCCATGCTTTCTGAGAGGACACAGGAAGACTTGGGTCAGAATATCTTCAGTGACACCAACTGGGGAGAACCAACATTTTATGTTTCCTCTGGAGCACTGAGAATTTCAAGGTTTGGTTTTGTGATGACTCAAAAAGTAATAGATCAGACACAGTAGAGTTTTAAGCACATTTTGCACTGAGTGTGGCAGAGATTCATTACGTGATAAAGAAGTGCATTATAAGTATTGTAATAATGTCTTAGAATACGAAAATACACATTTCTGAAGCGTGTAGTTTATAAATAACAAGATATGTTAGCTTACTTGTTAATGAATCAGTAATCTGGGCTAAACCGGAACTAGCTCCCAATTAAAACAAAATAAAGACAATGAGCTGATCTCTATTTTCTGCCCTTTGACTCTCCACTTAATCATTAAAGCCAAGGCCTTGTCGCATTATTGGCAGGGGACAGCTGGCAATAAGGCATTTTGCGGCTAGAGAGAGCAGGCGTCTCCCACCTGTTGGATTCTGTCTCCAAGCTGAACTTTGCCTCCTTTACCCCAATCTGCAGCAAAGATTGTTAGCGTTACTGTAAACTGTTGATCTGTGGCTGGCAAGCCTACATAGCCCTGGGCCAGAGCCAGCCGCCCCGGAAACCCTGAACTGGGGCTCACCTGATCCCAGCAAATCCCATCTCTACCTGCTGGGCGGCTCCTTATGGCACCCTCACCTCCTGCCTGTGGTTCCCAAAAAAGAGGCCAGAACCTCAGTGGAAGTGTTATATTAATGGATTCATATATCCTCCCCCTCCCAGAAATGTTTGCATTTGGGGCGAAGAGGACAGTTAGAAAGGTTGATTGTGGAACCCCACAGGATGAAATATCTCTGTCATTAGCTATGGTAGACCCTGAGAACCCTCAAATCCCAAGAGGCCAGCAAAGCGAGTCCCCGCTGGTATCTGAAGGGTAGTTTTATGTGATTGGATTACCAGTGAAGTGTCAGAGCTGTTCACTAACCTTCCCAAGCATCCCTCCAGGCTGTACCTCTTCCCCATACCCACAGTGGCTCCTTCTTTTAGCATCTTATTCACCTCCTGGTCCAGCCTTTCAAACTCTAATGTACCTATCAAGCACCTGGGCTCTGGATAAGACACAGATGATGACTCAGCAGGTGTGCGGTATGGCCTGAGAGTCTGCATTTCTAACCATCTCACTGGCTGGAGCCCTCTCTTTGAAAATCACTGCCCTCAATTATTATAGTAGCCCCTGACTTGTCTCTCTGCCCCTTCTACTTCCTTTATCAATGTCCTACCACCAGAATTCTCCCTAAAATTCTGAAAATGATAATTTTGTACACTTTCTCACCTTGTTTATAAAACTGCTAATGAATCTCAGTGGGCCATCTAATGCACTTCTAGATGCTTTGGCATGGTATCACACACAGCTGGAAATAAGCATCCCTGAGACAGAATTTTCATAAGCCTGCCTCTCTGGTTAGCTAATGGCAACTGTGAGCCAGTGCTCATGTCTGCGTTTATCAGGGCTTTAAGCAATTCTTTATTTCAGGGACTTGTGCAGACAATAGAAGCATTTATTGAGAATGAATAAACATACACTAGAGAATGACGTCTACAAACTTTTTAGTAATCCGTAATCAAAACATAATACCAGCAACGGGCTCATTAGACCATACATCAGACTTCTGCTGTCAACCCCATGTGCAATGTCTTGAGAAACTGGCCAGCGTCAGCAAGAGATGCTTCTCCACTCTCTCCTGACCTGAGCTGCCCTCTGCTTCGCAATAGTTGTACTAATTGTCTCCTGTGAGACCCAAGCTATTTCTTTTCCAGGCTTCTAGATGCGAGGATTATTTGTTGTTGCTGCTGCTTGTTTTGTTGTGGGGATCTTGGTCCTAATTCCCTTTCTCTGAATCTGTAAATACTCCAAGTGCAGTCCATAAAGAGGCTTGACTGGCCTCCAGAATACACTGCCAGATGCTGGCTTCCAGCTTTACTACCAACCCGAGAGCTGGATTTTGTGGGTTTGTTTGGTCTCGTGGTTTGTACCAACTGGGCACCCTGTGCTCGGTCCACCTTCTTCTCTGCACACAAGTACAAAAGAGAACATGTTATTCCTCTCCCTTGGGTGGAAACAGTCACTTTATTTATGGGGTCTGAACTGAAATTTGATTTCCTGATTGCCTGATGCTCTGACTTTATCTGTGTAAATTACGATTTTGCCATTTCATGGCCAAGTTCTTCTTGGCTTCTGAGAGCATCTGAGCCCTTGGTGGCCTCGGTCTTCCTCTTCAGCCTCAGCTCCTGGCACTGGGATACCTCTACCCCAAGGTCCCTCAGGAAAGTCACAAACTGATACCTCCCTGCCTCTGCTTATTTACTTAGTTCCCTCTTCCCAAAATGTCCTCTGCAGTGGCTTCTCCTCTGGTTCTCACCCCAACCTGGTGAAGCCCACACATGCAGGCCTACTCAGACCATACACTGATCTTTTTAAGCCCAATGAAAATCAGGTGGTTTGTCCCCAGAAGGCAATAGCCTCTAACTTGTCTCAGTTTTCCTTTTGTCTGGTTTTCCTAGGAATGTGTGTGAGGGAGGGAAGGGGGTATTTGCTGCAGGCAAATATTTGAACATCCAGGCAGGTTTAAGGGGAGCAGGATATAAGAGTCTGTCAATGTGGGCACAGCTGATGCAGACTTGGCATACGGAAAGGAATTTTTGCCCCTTAATGATCTCTGCTTTCTTTTTTTAAAGTAAGACCTAAGGCAATTAAAAGCAGAAAACAGCTCTAACCAAACTGATCCTTATTTTTCAGTATATTTGGTACACTGTATACTCATTCTCCATATTTTTAGAGTTTTTTAAAAGTGAAAAAGCTTTAAAACTGTCAAAGCCAGCTCTTCCTTCACTCTTCACTATGCCTTAGGAGGCAAAAGGAAAGAGCTGGGCTGTTTGTCCTAGGTTTTTTATGCGTTGACACAGATGCATTTGAAGAATTTGAAATGAATTGCAATTTGAAACTTGAGTTCCTTTTACTCTTCATGTTGTTTTGTGTTTTCGCCCATGGGTACCCTTGATGGATATTATATATTGTTCATGTTAGGGAACAGACCACGGGTTTAGGACTTTGATGTTTTCGGGGAATAGGGCAGAATGTCCTTACACCTAAAAGGGAGCTAAAAATTCATCATGTCTGAGGTTTTAATATAGTATTTTTTAAATTATGCACCTATTAATGAGCAGCAGCTTCCCTCTTTAGGACTATGAATTTGGAAGCCTTGAATAGCAGATGATGTGAGTCTTCTGACCAGACCCCTTTGGGGTCAGTGCACCCGTCCTTCTGCTGTTACAGGTGCTGGCCTGGGCACTAGGAGATAATCAGTAGCACCCACGTCCTCTACCCATGGATATGCCAGGAACGCCCCACCAGAGTGGCAACCAAAATGTCTCCAGACTTTTGCCAAATGCCCAGGGCTCGAGGAGGGGGAAGCAGTGGGCAGCAAAACTACTCCCTGTAGGGAACCATTGGTCTTCTGAGAATCTAAAAGTGAGCTGGGCAAAAGCTAAGTCTTTCCCTAAAACTTTTCCAGGAGAAAGGAGAGCAGAGATATCCTGCAAAACAAAGACTACATTCTTTTATTTTTTTCACATGGTATCACCATTTCCCTTCCCTCCAATTTTAACTGAACTTTTACGGGGAAGACTTCCTCAAACGTCCAAAATGGCAGAAGAGAGATGAGATGCTTTCTACTTTGAAGAATGCAAAGAGGTTGAAAACGATCCTGGTTTAAAGTAGCGAGGCCAAGGATATTCGTGTTTTACATTAAATTGTGGCAGGATACAACATTTTAAAAGAGGTTTAACAGTTTCCCAGACTTCTACGATATTTTTTGAAAGAAAATAACGTATGAATATAACTTCCTGACATTATAAAGATGGAGACAAACTATTCAATATGTTATCCCCAAATCATGGACCTGACTAAACTAATTTTAACGTTTTCTTGCTGATAAATTTCACCCTTTTTTTATCTGCCTTTGCAGCTCAACCCTTCAAATTTATCCCTGATGGAAGGCCTACACATGATAGAGATAATTAAGCCAATCTGATTTTCAAGGCTTGAATAATTAACTACTATGATTTTGACATTTTAAGAATGTTATGTTGACCTTGTACTTTGCTCAGTGAGGAGAATTAAATGCAAGAGATGTGCATCAGAGCAGGGCCCTTAGCATAATCAAGATTTAATTTATGTTTCCTAACGTTCTCTTCTTTTTGGTTTACACTGCCCACATTGTGCCTTTTCCCAAAGTAATCATTAGTTATTATTTGAACTATTAAACACACACCTCCTTCATTTTATATTATGTTGTTCCATTAATCAAGGCAGTGACAAGAAAAATTTTGTCCCAAAATCTTAACCTGCTTTAAAATAAAACTAATGTTCACTTTTTAAATGAGCCATTAAACATATCCACTGAATTTTGGGGTAAAAAATATTCTCCTATCTCGGGAGCTCAAATTGCACTTGACAGTTGCCTTTGGAATGTGTTCCTTCTCCCAAAGAGACGAGCAACAGCAGGAGTTGTGTCCTTGGAACACTTCTTCAGTTCCAAAAGGCAATTTCCGTACTCTCCAGAGAGAAATCAAAGAGGAAAGGCAAGAATCATCTGCAAGAGAACCCAAGAAGAAATTGCACAGCTTGGTAGAAAGCTAGCCAGCAAGAGAGAGAGAGATGGAGGATACAGAATTGTGAGAGAAAAGGGAATTTTCAAGTGTTTGCAGGGTGGAGGAGAGATGACTGTAAACAAAGCCATGAGCTAAATATAGAAACTATGGAAATAAATAGCCCACACTCCCTGGATAGCCTTAGCTTTGATGTTAAGCAGTAAAGCAGCTCCGAAAGTGTTCCTGCCTAAAGCTGTAAACAGGAAAGCCTTAAGAATATGCTGATTAAGAGAAACAAATATGTTTTACCTCTGGATTTTGCTATTTATGAAATAAAAAGCAAGAATGTCAGAGTAAGCATTTTTGTATAATTAAAATTCTAGAGCATATGGAGGGGAAAAGACATATCATCCATTGTCTTGAAATACCTATTACACAATCTGTTGCAGTGGAGCTTTAAAAGAGTAGGTGCCTCATTCTAATCATCCTTGTTGACCAGGAAAGAAACCATGGCCATGAACTTTGAGGAGCAGGACTGAAACCAAACCAGAAGGTAGAGCGGGAATGAAGGGAGAATCTAATTGGAGCTAGGCGACGTATCTAAAGTACACTTCATGTGTACTTTCTTTTTTATTTCCTTGGCTTGGTTATCATGTACATTTCCATTAGTTGAGTGACACTGGGTACATAATGGACAGGGGCACTTAGTTTATTTGCTGTTAGTTGAGAATGTGGCTATTTTAGGGGAGTTGGAATGGTCAAAAAATATAAGTAGAATAGTTCCTCAGAATACTGTTATACCTACTGTTTCTTTTAGAGCTACTTATGATTTTTACTTACAATGTTACCGTTACAATGGACTGACTTAGACCTTAGAGTTAGGACAAAACTTAAGGATGATGAATTTTTAAAGTTAAATTTCCATTTAATTCTATGATGAGAGATCTATGAAATCTCAAATTGGCTTTAGTTTCAAGTCGTTGGAAGACAAAGAAGTCCCAGCTCCTTAAGAAGCCAGGTGGTAAGGTGGTAAATCACTCCCCAGGAGAAAAAAGATGGCAGTATTCTGGGGGGAGATGTGATTGTAGGAACATTGCAAGTTCCTGTTGAAAAAGAGGTCTTTGGAGTCATGGCTGAGAGAGAATATTCTGGAGAAGGTCATTGGGCAATCCCAAAGAAAGGAGGAATTATTCATCCAGTGACTTCACTGTCTTTTAGCAAATGCTTATTTCAGTACTGTTGAATACACAAGTTGTGTTGATTCACACACACATATGCAGAAATAAATGTTCTTCCAGTAGACAGAGGAAGTCTGCTAACAGTTGGGCCATATCCATTCCCCTTTACACTTCCCAGCCTCCCTTGCAGCTAGGTGTGCCTATGAGACTAAATTCTGGCCGAGAGGTATAAGCAGAAGCCTGTGAGACTTCTGGAACGTCATTTTCTTATAGGGAGGGCATGTGCTTTTTCAACCTTCCTCCTTCGCTGTAGGCTGAAATGTTGCCAATATGAATTGTGTTTGAGCAGCCATCTCTACCATGAGGTTGGTGTCATATGCTGAGGATTGAGAAACTGTCAGATAGAAAAAGCTGGGACACAAACCACCTTGTGGTGCAGCCCTACCAAGCCTGGGCTCCTACCTCCAGGGCTTCTTTTATCTGAGAGAGAAGTAAGTCACTATCCTGTCTAAGCTACTGTTATCTTGGCCTTTTTTTTTTTTTTTTTTTTTTTTTTACTTATAGCTGAACATACATTAACGGTTGCACATTCATTATGATTATAAGTAGGATTAAAAGACATTTATATTTAGAACTTTAAATTATTTCCCCAGTTCATGCTAAAACTAGGGCAGTATCTCATTAAAAACAAATATTAATCAATTAAATGTATTTGATTCTATATGGATTGAAAAGAAGTATGAATGGAATTTTGGCCTTTGCGAGACTTTCTTTAAAGTGAAAAAAACAATTAAAAATGTGCCTACACACACACATACATACATACAAAACAACCCGTTGTGTAACAGTTCAATCCAATATAGCCAGTGGAGCAAAGAGCAAAAGATTAGCACAGGCAATAAAATCCTCAGCAGTTCAGAGGAAATAGCTGAAAAAGACTGAAAGAGACTGGAGAGTTTGGGCAGAGAACTAGATTTTGAAGATTAGAAGAAAAGATTAGACAGGTGACAAGAAGAGGAAATGGGATGCAATGAATATATTGTCAACAAAATGAAAGAATTTATATTATCTTAATATGACATATTGGCAGTCAGAATCCTGGTTAAACGATCTTTTGCTAATGCTCATTTCTTTCAGCTGGTCTTGATGGAATGTAACACTGCCATGATAGACCGCACAGTTCCACTGGTGGCATTTTCAGGAAAACTGTGCAGTTGGTGTCTGGATTCTTTCTATGAAGAATCCTTACCGTTTCCATTTCAACTGGCAATTCTGTGGTCAAAGAGATGAGTGGATGACTGCAATGTGGTGATTGTGTCTGGAAAGGAGAAAAGTACAACAGGATGCTTTGGTTTCTGTTGGCAGCATTTCTCACGGAAATTGGAAAGTTAGGGTATTTAAAAAGATGAAGCGAGAGGAGCTAAGTAAGATGGAGAAATGCGACGAGGAGGTTTGATGGGATCAGATGGAGAGAGTTAGTACTCTGAGGAGAAGAAATATGGGGTTGGTGGAGGCTGTGGAAAAAGTACCAATTGTGGCCCAGTTGAAGAGGAAGAGAATCAGTGAATTAAAAAAACAAACAAATAAAGAACTAAAATTGTCTTTACTCACAAATGACATGATATTTTATGTAGGAACCCCTGAAGAAGCTATGAAAAAGCTCTATCTGGTTATAATAAGTGAGTCCAGTAAGATTCCAGGATACAAAGTTAATGTATCAATATAAAAAGTCAATTGTTTTTCTATATTCCAACAATCAAAATTGGAAGTTGAAATGTAAAAAAATATCATTTATAATCACACTAAAAATTGAAATAATTAAGGTTAAGTCTAACAATCTATGTCAAGGATCTTGCATGTGAAAAACTACAAAACACTGATGAAGTCAAGAATATCCAAATAAATTGGGAGATATTCCACACTCATGGATGGGAAAATTCAATATGGTAAAAGATGACAGTTCTTGCAACTAAACTACAGATTCAGTGCAGTCCCAACTAAAAGCCCAGAAACCATTTTTTAAAGATATCAACATACTTAAAAAATTATATGGTAATGCAAAGAACTGGGAATTACCCAACTCAATACTAAAAAGGAAGAACAAAGTTGGAGAACTCCCACTATCAGATTTCAAGTCTTACTATACAGTTATAGTAATCAAGACTCCTGTATTAGAGAATGCTTGCTGAAACTTCAATGAGATTCTGTCTACCAAGTCAGAGAACTGGGTTAAGCCAGGTATGTTGAGATCCCTGGGGTATTAGAATCCTCAGCCATCTAGGGGTCTCAGTCTCACCATCTATAAAATGGGGATAAAATTAGTTTTTCACTTACTTACAATTTTTTTCCCATTTTTAACTTTCTGTGTATGTATTTTCAGTGTTATCCAGAGAAATAGATCTGTCTATCTAGAAAGAGAGAGATACATTGTAAGGAATTTGCTCACATGATTATGGAGGCTGAAAAGTCCCACAATCTGCTGTCCAAGTCCAAAGGCCTGGGAGCCAAGGGAGCTGATGGTATAAGTCCCGATGTGAGTGCAGGAGAAGATTGTTGTTTCAGCTCGGACAGTCTGGCAGAGAGGGAATTCTTCCTTTCTCTGCTTTTTTTGTTCTATTCAGGCCCTTAGGGGATTCGATGATGCCCACCCACATGGGGAGGGCAGTCTGCTTTCTCAGCCTACTGATTCGAATGCTCATCTCATTCCAGAAACACCCTCATCAGGACACACCCAGATGTTTGACCAATATCTGGGTACACCATGGCCCGGTAAAGTTGACACATAAAATTAACAATCACAATGTGTCTGTGATGTTTTATAACCTAAAATAGTTGGAATTTGTCTTTTTTAAAAAAGGTCATATAAGTCCTATATATTAACTGGAGTAGCCTAACTACTATAAAAGATAAACTCTAGAATGTCAATGGCTTAACACAATTATTTCTCATTCACTTAAGAGTCCAGTGTGGGGGTGTGTAGTCTGGAGATGGCTTTTTTCTACCTGGTGATTCAGGGACCTAGGCTCTTTGACCACAGTGTAAAGGAAGAAGGGGAAGGAAAAAGGCTCTGAAATGATCCTCATCCCTTCTATTTACGTTCTGTTTATGAAAACTAGTCATGTGACCCTCCTTAAATGAAAGGCATGCTGTGAAATGTGGTTTATGACTAGGCAGTGATTTTGCTGTAATTCTCTACAGTGTGTAAGGCAAAGTGCAAACTTGTGATGGAAAGTTAGTTGCCTCTGCCTTAAAGCCTGCATTGCCCATCAATGCTGAACTGCACAAGCCCACCCACCTGGGTATAGGGAACAGTGGCACCATAAGAATACAGTCCTTCAGAAATCACCAAGTAGCATGGTGCAGTTAACTCCTTAGGTTTCCGTGCCCTGTAAATGACTTAATACTAATTCTATCAGAAAATGTTTTAAAAGCACTTGGGTATGCTTACATATTACTAAAATAATATTAAGGAAATCACTCATTCTAGTCTCAGCATTAAATGATACTTTATCTTACAAAGAACCCCTTCATGCTGTATTTTTCTTCTTTAAAAATAGACATGCAGAGTGGATATGACACAAAATGAGGACCATCATGTCTGAAATTTATTTGTCTTTATATTTGCACTGATAAGTTCTCTTTCCCTCTTTCTCTTTCTTCCTCTCTCCCCTCGCATCTCGATTTTCAATTACTCATGTATTTTATTTTAAAATAGCGTCTGATCATTGTTAACATCAGTGATTTTCTTTAAAGAAGATGAGATGCTTTTTCTGTGTGCTTTAATCTAAATATGAGCTTTTATAAGTCAGGGAATTATTAAGAACAAGAAAGCCTGTCATATCCACATGGTATTTGTTATCAATTTATGTGTGTCCATGCCAGTGGTTCTCAAACTTGAGAGTATATCAGAATCATCTGGATGGTTTGTTATAACACAGCTTTCTGGATCCCACCCCCAGAATGTCCTATTCAGTGGGTCTGGGATGGGACCAAGGAATTTGTTTTTCTAACAAGTTCCTAGGTGATGCTGATGCTGCTGGCCCAGGGACCATACTTTGAGAACCAATGACCTTTCTATCAAGTAATACCAAAGAGGTAGGAATAAAGACATTGAATCTATACCTTTGGACTATTTGATGTGTCCCAGCTTTTGTACTAAAAAAATAATGCCAAAAGACATACAGTGCTTAAGACTCAAGTTAATTTAATTCCATAATCATAAGGCAGAACAGTACCAATTTCGGTACATGGAGAGTTCTGTACTTAATTTTGACTGACCCACATAGAGCAAATGTGATTCATCTGACTTAAAATTGAAAACCCAAATAACCTAGGTTGTGAAACACAATATATTTTTATGATGGGGCCTAAAAGGAGACAAATTGGTTATTAGAATGATAGGAGTGATTTGGCCAAAGGTATATAGGGAGTAAGTTGCTCAGACATCAAGCAAAGTAACAAGAAAATTATGAAAACTTTACGAATAAGCAGGGTAGACTGTTTTCACTAAACATGAGCCCAGGGTCTGAGCTATACAGATTTAAGAATTTTCTCCTGAATATTTACTTTCTTAGCTATACAGGGGAAGTAATTCTGAGGAAGATTTATTTTTAAGGTTTACTTTCATCTAAGCAAGAAGAAATCTATTGTGCAATAATGAAAACAAAAATGGTCTGTTCTCTAGGTGTTCAACACTTATGTTAAGGATTCATGAGTTAGTTATTTAGAAAATCATATACCCAGGGACATTGACCCTGGTCAAAATGTAGGCTTTATAGGAAATGATAAAATTCGGTTGCTCTATACTCTAGAGAGTAAAGTAGTTCACCCTAACATGAAAAACTGTGAAATGAAAGAACAAGAATTACAGTGGGTCCCTTTTTTGTAAGTATGACGCCTGCCTGGAATCAGCATACAGGACTCGCTTCAAAAGGTGAGCAGTGATGACGATCAATAATGTGATTTTTCTAGGAGATGATCTGGAACAAGAAGATAATTGACATACCAGGAAGGTAATATTCAGGCAGCCAAGGAAGCTAATGATTATTTCTTCTGGCTATTCTGCCCTTGATGAAAAATTTTAATACAATTATTTTTTCTCAGTTATATGTACAAAGGAGGCATTAACAATGAGAATGTCTTGATTTGAAGAAAGGAGAGGATACAAAGAAATCTGCCCCTCCTTCTGCCAGTGACAGTTTTATTTGGGAGCAATTCCACTCTCCATTGCTCCTTCTTTTATCACCCGATTTAATATTTCAGGAAAGTTATCCAAGGATGGGTTCCTGTGGTTGTCTTTCTTGGCACCATTCTATGGCTTCTCTGTGTATTCAGAGTGTTCTTCTGCCTTGAGGAGGTGAAGTTCATGCCTAAGCATGTACAGAAACCCAAGGTCCGGTGCTTCTCCCAGGGCCCTCAGAGTGAGTTTTCAGGAAGTCAAGTTGGCACACCTGCCATCCATTGTCATCAAGCAGCATCATCAGGAAGGGAGGTGGCCCTGTGGCCCCACTGTTTCTTTCCCTCTCTCCCATTTTCAGTCTTGGGTGTGTCCTTCCTGCCCTGACTCTGTCCAGGCATGGCCAGCCTATGAGATGACCCCAGCATATCTGCTTTCCTCGTACTCTTGCTCCATCACCTCACAGAGCTACCAGAGATGGAAAGCTCCATGAATTTCTCGTGAAGGTCAAGACACGGATGGGTGGGAAAAAGACAGTGTCTTCTATTAACTGTCCTTCTGTCTTGTTTCTACCTGTTGTTCTGAAGCTGTAATTGGAGTAAACATAAGGCCTCATAAAAGAAGTTTTACACAGTATGATTTTCTTTCTTGTTGTGGAGTGCAAATGCAGAGCATATAGGTATGTCACCCCATCCTTCCCTTTTTGGCTCCAAGCTGAAGAATTCCAACAAAATCATTCATTCAAGCTTCCTCTTGACAAGTAGCTCACTTCCCACCTCCCAGTTCTGTCCACTCCTCCGTCCACATCTTACTCTGGCAACTTAAAGTTCTGTATTCCCTCTTTAAAACATTTTAGTGTTTAACGAACTTACAGAGTTCATTAAACTTAATGTTTAATGGAATTCCCTCCTTTCCACGTTAGCTACTAAAGTCTGATTCCTATAAAACCGTAAGCCCCAATTTCATCTTCTTGTCTAGATCTGTGCCATCTCGATGCTATCCCAAAATTCCTGTTGGGTAACCTTTACGAAGTCACTTGACTTGTTCTTGAGCTTTATCCTTGTTTGACCCCTTAATGATTATCAGCTCTTTTCTTTTCCCTCTTCCTACAGGGTTCTCCCCTCAAGAGCTGTAACTCTTCAATTTCACAGTCTTCCCGTACATTGCCTTTCAAATCTGTCCCACACTAGGTCTGACTGTGTTTGCTTTTCACTTAACTCCCTCGCCATTCATAGAGAGGTAGTAATACTAAACTAGTAGCGTTTGTGAAGAACGCTTAGAGAAGTGATGTTACTTACATAAAAGCTTTTAAAAATGTGATCTTTATTCACTTTTAAAGTTTTAATGAAATTATGAAATGAATTATTTTTCTTCATCTTTGGAGTAAAATTTGTATGTTTAAGGATGTATTTTTTTTAAAGAAGGGAAGTCAGAGTAGCTGGTTGAAAATGGAATAAATCCTTACCAAAAAGAAAGTGACCTAAAATATAGTAGGTATGAAAATATTTCTTTTTAGCCCTGAATATGACAAAAATGAACTATGGTTTGGGAATTAGGTAAGCTGATGCTTTTTATAGATTTTTCTCACTAAGAAGAAGAGAAAACTATTTGCACATTAAATTAGATGATATATACTCATATATGTATTTCCCAGGAAATAGTCAAAATATTTTAAAACCTGATTAAGGATGATACAAGATAAAATACAGTGTACAGTGACCGAGAACTCACTGCTTCAAAAAATGCTCATTTAGTAGATGTATCACAATGATTAAGACTGTTTTCAAAGAAAATTTAAGGATTCCAAAAACCTGCAGAAATATATCAAAAGCCAAAGACAATAATAAATATACCAAATATATACAGAAATATATCAAATGCCAAAGACGATAATAAATATAAAAATGTGATTCAAAAAATTGTATGCATGTGATTCAGAATGCTTTTGAGTTTAAGAATAACTTCTAAGTTGTTTATTTGCAAATGATAGCTGTCTTGGATCATGTTCTCCAAAGAGACCCAAATACAAGTGGCTGCGCACAAGAGATTTATTAAGGAAGGGTTTCCAGGAGACAACAGTAAGAGAGTGGAGGAAACAGGACAGTGAAGGAACAGAAGCCAACCCAGGGTGAGCTTTCAGGTGAAGTCCAAGCCTCAGCCTGGGAGTGTGTTCTGCCCCAAGGCAGGGTAACTGGGCTTTCATGCTCCTGCACCTGTCACCCCTAGCTGTAGCTCTCTGAGCAGAAATAGCCTCCCAGGCACTTCCCATTCTCTGTGCAAGGGGGTCAAGTGCTCCAGGAGGCCAAAGACAGTCAAAGGTCAGAGGGTCAGTTATTAGGAGGGAATCAGGCAAGCACTGGGGAATGGATGTCCAGCCAGTAAAGGGGACCAGCAAGCATCAGGGTGGGCATTAATAGTTTCCTACAGGAGCTTTATTAAAATTTCCTGGAAAGTAGAAAATGACCCTGGATTTAGTGAACTTTCTATTATATAAAGTTCTTGACATGAACAGCTGGCCTCATTATGTGTACTTACATTAGGGTTGAGATTGATCAATAGTTGAATGAAAAAGAGTTTACCTCTGGTGAAATTACAGCACCCAGGCAGGACCTTGGGAATGATGTGTTTACTGACTAAGTGACTATTCTTCTAGGGACAATTCATTAAGCATGGTACTCCCCATTAGACATATCCAGTCCTTATCCCAACAAATGAGCATTGGAAGAAGCTCAGCTGGATTCCTTTTGTCTTACCAGAAAGCAAAAAGTGATCTTAAGAAGCAAGTCTTCTTTGAAAAGAAAAAAAAAATGACGTTATTACATACTTGTCAACTTCAAATATCTCATTTTAGAAGCTATATTAACTCCTTGCATGTTCAGGGTGTCATGTGAGATTAAAAGGTCATCAGAATCCTATGGTTGCTGCTTTTCCCGCATGCCATAAGTTCTGGTTTATTGTTTTTTCATTTTTGCTTGTTTTAAGATATTTTCTGTTTTCCCTTTTGATTTCTTTTTTGATTCATTGGTTGGTTGTTCAAGAGTACGTTGTTTAATTTCCATGAATCACAGGTTTAAAAAAAAAGCCTTAGAATGTCCTTGATTAAGCAGTAAAAATTTTATTAAATCTTAAAAGAAAAAAATCTTGTGGTTGCCAGAACCCTGGGAGAGGCATGGAAAAGTAAAAACAAACTTCTGGGCAGAAACATGCGTGATAATATGTAGGAATGATTAGCTGAAGGAGAAAAATGAGACAATCTGGTTAGACATTACAATGTGGCTACCAGGGAAAGAAAGGATAAATGCCAGTTTTGTATACTTCAGAAAATTTGGAAGTCATCAGACATTCCATGATTGTGTGACTGAAAAGAAAAGGAAATACGTCAGTTACCAGCTCAGTTGTCTCATGCACAACGTTGAATCACAACATCAGGAAATAGGCCAAGCATCTTTAGAACCTCTCCTTGACTTTGTCTGGGCTGTAGGGCACAATGAGGAAATCACTGCTTTAATCTGTAGTTTTATTGATGCTACCAATAAAGACAGTAGTCTGAAGAAGACTTTTCTTAAACAGTCTTATTATCAGTTCTCTCATTGTTTTTAGGATTCTGTTGCAATTGTTTCTTAAATGGATCTAGGCAGCTTGTCCAATATCCTACAGAATGTCCTACAGCAAGTTCTAGCCCTGGTGAATTAGCCGTCTCTATGCGCAGCTGTTGTCTTCTCTTTAATATCTAGGACAGAGGTTCTCAAACTTCAGATTGCTTCTGAATCATCCCAAAGTTTAATTAAAATACAGATTGCTGGACCCCACCCCAGAGGTTTAGATTCAGTAGGTCTCGGGTATTACCTGAGAATTTGCATTTTGCACATATTCCAAGGTGATGTTGATGCTGAGCCTGTTGGTCCAGGGACCACATTTTAAGAACTACTGGTCTAGGGAAATGAAAGAATTTAAGTCATATAAGCAGATAAGTGATATGCTCAAATATTACAGTAGGATAAGATTAAGAGACTAGAAGCAGCTTGCACTACCAGATAAAAAAAAACTTGGCTGGCTGTTCAGCCATAGGGAAATAGGTGTAGACCAGAAATAACATTTTAGATGATTTAAGGGGAAGTCTGGCTATGTTTAAATTATCTGGACTTTTCAAGCGGAAATAGCTTGTTTGCCTGATTGATCAATATCATTTCCATATGTCTTTTCAAGAGACCTTTTATGGAGATTGGATTTTATGCTCACCCAAAATATCCACAAAGATCGTTTTCCACAATTGTGACACTATTTGCCAGATGATGAATGCTGTTTCTAGTTAATCTGATTAGACTGAAATCAGGACTTTTGCTGAGCACAGGCGTAATAGAAAAATGTGACAATGCAATCTTTATCACCGTAATACAATTAAAAAACAAACTCTGAGTCTTTAACAAATGCAATATCATTATTTGTCCATAAAAATGCCATGAATCCCTCCATGAGACGCCTGTTAATAAATACAAACTAGGAAAATAAAACATTGGTCATCAACTTTCATTATACTTCTGAATTTATCTTTAGCATATGTATAGATCTTCCATGTTGATTATAGAGTCTTTTTCTCAGTTTTTAAAACGATAACCAAATAAGTTTAAAATAAACCCAGTTACTATTATTTTAAATCTCCCGTTTTTCATTTATCATTTTAAAAAATTGCTAAAAGATATTTTCTGAAGTAATATGGTCTAGAAACTTTTCCTTCCACAATCGTACATGCATGGAGTTATAAATGTATCATGTTATAAACATACATGTTGTTAGAATTAAGTTTTATTAACATTATATCTTAATAAAAGGTTTGGTACTATGGACATAATTTTATGTTCAGCTGCGTTACCTTTCAACTTAAGCAACTTTTTATTATTAGATGAATATATAAAAGTTTCTCAGGGCGCTAAAGAAGGAAGTAAGAAGGAGGAAATTTGGCTATTGCATAGCCAGGAGCTGAACTGTCTTGCTGGTTATGTGCGAAGGAGGAGCTAAATAGATATTTGCCAATACACTTCACATTGCCTTGTGGGGACCCAGCCTCACAGCCTCTTAAAATTACTGTTACATTCCATTTATCATGATATTTGTTTTCTTGTACATGAACAAAGAAATGTTCTTTTTCTGTTCGTACCACTCAGTTAATATTCATGCTATTTTATTAATACTGAAAAATAATTCTTTAGCAAAAAAATCGGTCTGGAGGAATATGAATTCTTTTCCTATCCTGTACTAAGTCTCAGTGATCTTGATCAATGGGTATATTTTTCTCTGGGACTCAGTTTCCTCATCTGCAATCTCCCCCAGTTCCCAAAGTCTGTGGTTCCATTATAGTAATTGTTTCCTGTTGGACATATTCAAAAAAGATGACAGCGTTGCAGTCATTTTTATACTGGGAAGAGTGCCAACATATGTAAAGTCATTTACGTTTTAATTAAATGCATTAGAACATGGAAACAATGGGGGTAGTGTATTAGTTATCTATTGCTGTGTAACAAATGACCACAAACTTAGTGGCTTGGAACAATACACATGTATTATCTCACAGTTTCAAGTGGGTTAGGGTCTCACCTGCCTAGGGTCTCACAGGCTGCAGTGAAGGTGTCTACTGGGCTGTGTTCTGTGGATCTGGAGTTCCTCCTCCAAACTCATTCATGTTGTTGCCACAGTTCAGTTCCTTGTCACCATAGGACTGAGGCCCTTAGCTCTTACAGGACTTGTCTTTTCATAGACAATACAGGACAGAGCCAACACGTAAGCATCTCTGCTGCTTTGAGTCTCTCACTGCTGGATCTCTTTTGAAAGACTCACCCAGGATATCTCTCATTCAGTTAAATTTAAGTCATCTGTTCAGAGACTTCAATGACACCTGCAAGATGTCTTCGCATTTGCCATATAAGGTTACATAATCATGAGAGGAATAGTCCATCACATTTGCCATACTCTGTTGGCTAGAAGCAAGCTGCAGGTCCTGACCGCACTAAGCGGGAGGGGATTGCACAGAGGCATGGACGTCAGGGGCAGGAGTCGTGATGGCCAGCTTGGAATTCGGCTTGCTACAGGTGGGCAAAATGTTGGGTTCCTGATGCAGTTGTTTAACTGACTAGCAATTGTCACTGAAGGTCTCCGTCAGTTCTCTCATCTGCAAAGGGGAGGAATATAATACTCATGACAGTGGTGCTGCCAAGACTGATGAGATAATATGTACGAATTATCTTACAATTCTCGGCACGTGGTTGGTTCTCTGTTGGTAGTAGTTAAAAGTATTATTGCTGTTGTTATTATTAATTATATTATTTGACTTTGCCTCTTTTAGTGATAGGAAACTTTTATCTCATTACAGTAATTTTTTTCAGTTTTATTTTATTAGCTCAAAACTGTCAATAGTTACAGTTCATAACACATGAACTAGTTCATTGCTTTTTCTCCATTTCAAATATTAGTCTTATTGATATTTCGCATTTAACTGTGACATTAAAAGTAAAACCAATTTCCTCTACAAGTTGCCTCTTACTTTATTCTCTTATTTTGTTTTATGAACTATCTCTGGAGTACTAGATTTTCATATCACATTTTGTTTGTTTCTTTGTTTGCATTCTGTGCTTTTCTTCTAGATGCTTTACCTATCCATTTTTGGCTTTTCTACTGGGGTCTTTTCCCTTTCACTTAGAATGGGAACTATTACAAGAATAAGGATGTATATGTATGCAGGACTCCCTGCTTGCTAAGTGGAGATCTCAGTTTAATATCTCAGTTGATTGAACAGCAGCCCACTGAGAAAGGTATTGCTGGCGTTGGCATCTCTGTTTGACAGATAAGGATTCAAGGCACAGACATCTGTGGTAACTGGCTTAATAATGCATAGGTTACAAATGATAATTCTGAGAGACAACTTAAGTGTTCCGCCTTTTAGTTCTATGAAATTTGCACCATATTAAACATAGAATTTCTTAAATAAAGAAATCCAGATGTATCAACTTTCTCTTTTCTCTGCTGCTTGGTATTGATGACCTGGGCATCTCATTTCCTTGGACGTTTCCTACTCTGAGTTTCCATTGCAGGCTGGGAAAAAAAGAGAAGAATCGAGGCTAGGGAACAAAGACAACAAGAGACCAGGTGAAACAGGGTGCAAGGACTTTTTGAGAGGTATACTAAATACATTTTCACTCCCTCAGAAGTGGAATCAAGTTAAGGAACAAAGAGTCTATTTTGTCTGCTTCTCTTTAAAATAAAACACTTCATTAACTGACTCTAAAGTTGTTTTATTTAAACATTGGACATTTTAGGGGGGTTGGCAGTCAATAAAACATATTAATGTCTTCTACTTTTGGGAAATTGAGGTTGAACATCTTAATGAATATACCACACGGGGAGGTATACATACCCAGCCATTAATATCTTCCCTGTGTAATGTTTATGACTGTAATCGCTGCTCTGATTATATATTGTGTGAACTTGAAGCACGTTATTATAATGGGTGACAAATGGAATTTGGTTACAATGCACAGAAATTGGTATCCTGGAAGAGGGTTGCGTTTTAAATCGTATTCTTTCTTGAGTTTTCAGTGCATTTCATGGATCATCTACTTCACAGTGTGTTGGTGGCTGATGGATTGAAATCCTTCTGCTGAATAGTAAACATCAGAGATAATTTCGTCTTCCCTTAGCTCGTCTGTCTCAGTTTTCTCATCACTCATTCAAACTATCAAAAGTAAATCCCTGATTACTGTTAATTCACTTTTGTCCATACTGACCTAGAGAGAAGACACATCTGTCCACACTTCAGGGCATGCATCGGGGGTCCTAGGAATGTGGTCTCCAAGCTTTGCAGGGGCCATTGTGGGCCTTGGAAATAAAGGGTTTCTGTTAGTTCATTCTTCCTTTGCTGGTTCAGGTAGCCCACAGGGCTTTGGGCACCCCAATACCCTTTCCTTGTTGGATGGGCTTAGAGGCAAGAGAGAACAAATTTCCTCCTTTCACTTTTCTAAATGTCTCTAATGTTATGAAGTGTAACACAAAAGATATATAGTGTAGCATTTTCAACAAAAATAAAACAATTTCAATGATTGCTTGAATTTCTGAATAGAGGCATTTATTCTACAGAGTAAAATTTAATGCTAAGGACACATTAGAATAGGAGTTAGTGGCATTTGTCATTCGATAGTTTATGTTTAATTAAGTCAAATCTGAGCCTAGGTTATTCACCATTAGGCACACTTTTGCATTCAGTAGGTATAAAATTTTTATTTGACAGTTCCCTATATAAAGAAATGACTGTTTTAAGTTCGTCATACAACATAGTATAAGTAGTGTATAGTTTTATCAATCATGTTCATCTAAAAAGCCTTATGATAACAACCCTATGAATTAGTACATCAGTGCTTTTCAGTATGCTCCATGGACCAGTGGCAACAGCATCACCTGAGAGATGCAGATCCTCAGGCCTGTCGCAGTCCCACTGAACCAGAAACTCTGATGGATGGTGCTCAGCCAATTTATGTTTTAACAGGTATTCTAGGTGACTCCAGTGCAGCCTTTGAGAACCACTGATATAGAAAGTATTATCATACTCATTTTATAGATGATACAATTGATGCTAAGTGTGGTCTGATAATTGGCCAAATACATGACTAGTTAATTTTAGGGCCCTTCCTCAAACCCAGGTTTTCCACTTAAAAATCATGGGCCCTCCCTTTCTTAAAGAAAAGAGTAAAGGAATAGTAAATCCCGTAAACTGGAAAACAGTAACTCTTAAATGAATTGAGAAAGGGACCATTTTCCTGCTTTCTCATCATGCAAGTGGGATGTTAAAACTATTAACACAAGAAAATTAACCTAGAAAAGTTTTAATGACACAAGTAACATTTTTGTGGTCCCATGCATTGAGTTCCTCATTTTCTTTTTAGTGGAGGAGCAAATAGGATGTAGTTAAGTCCCAGAGGGGTGGCTGTTGTGTGTTAATAGAAGTGGGAAACTATTTTAATCATGGCTTTCTAACCGAATGAGTCCGTGGATAGATTTCCACCTGGGTCTTTCCTATGCCACATTACCCACGCTGAGAGTGCCCTGCGGTGGTTTTCCTGCACGCACGATTTTACACGTGCTCCAGAGTCGCTGTGGTATCAGAATGAAAACTTAGGGCAGCTGGCGCTAACTACCCCCCTGTGACTTGGGAAATGAATGTTTCCTCTTGAGCTGAAAGTAGAAGACAGCGTTCATGATCTGTAATAGAAAAGTCTATAGAATGCTGCCTGCTAAGGTCTATTTCCTTGTGAACTCAGTTTGGGCTTTGTGTATAAAAACAAATAAGTAAAGTTTAAGTCTATTGTTTATTCAACTGGAATTTCCTTGAATAGAAAATGTTATACAATTAGGTAAATGTACCGTGTATGTGTGCGTGATTTTTATTCTGCATATATAAAAGAACATCATGCCACATTTATGGAAAAGTGCATCAAACCATCAAACATACATGCCAGTGTTTTATGAATAATTACAAAGAGGACGTGCAGATAACGACTGCTAAGTTCAGAAGTGACTGATAACTCTCCATGAGCTTCTGCTGTGTGTCCAGAGTGACTTGTTTTCTGCACAGGACTCCTGACTCTGTGCATTTGTAACTGCTGTTTCCTCTCCCTGGAACCCTCCCCACCAAACACACAGAATTATGAGGCTGGCAAACTCCTTTTCCTCCTCGCGCGTCAGCTGAAAAGATGCCATAGCCCTTTGTAGTCCACGTCTGCAGTGCACTTTGAAATGTCTCCTTTAGAGTGTAATCATTAGCTTTGTGCATGAGCTCCTCTTTGTATTTTGAGCTATCATTCCTCAGTACCTAGCCTGTACCTAACACATTGCAGCATTCAATAAGTAATGCTCGACTGAATTAATGACTGGTATTTCCACTTGGATAAAGCCCTCAAGCCAGCATCTCCAAAATGCAGTATCATTTTGCCCAAACTTCCAAGCCCCAGCGAGGAAGCTGGAACCCCTAGAGCTGTAGATGCCTCCTGTCTTTCCTTTAGTCAATTCTACCTCCTTATCATCACTCTCATCTTTGTCCCCAATACCTCTACCCTCATTTGGTCTCCTGTCTTTTAACACTCTACTCAGTTCTGGTCTTCTAGATTAAGCTTCTTCAAGCTTGGTTCTCTTCCTGTTAACTCCTCTTTCAACAAATGTTTTTGCTGCCATTGCCATGGAGATGAAGAAACCTGGGCCAAATGCTCCACCTCTTCACATCTGAATGCTTTGTATGCATTTGCCGCAGTGAGGCCTTGAGTCCAGCAGTTGATACCATTGGTTTCTAACACTCACTAGGTGACCTTTGATATTGTGGATGGTGCGTCCTTGGGGGAACCATGGCACCTGCTACTCTGTCTTGCAGGATCCTTGCTGGGTTGCTACCTGTCACACCCCAGGGTTTAGGAGGGTTTCCACAGAGTCATGCACAATAGAGAATGGGTTAAGGAATTCACTAAAATGGGGGAAAGCAAACTTACAAGGCCAGTGTGAGCAAAAGAAGAGAAGGTGCTGTTTCCTGTCCTCCTGCAGCCCACGGAGAGGTATGCGGGGCCAGGTGTTCTATTGGACCTGCTGTGTGGTTTGCACCCCAGTGGAGAGATTCCATCTCATCTTTGACCCTTATTATGCTGCAATCATGAAATCAACCTTAGGCTCAGGAAAATAATCAGACCATTTTGCACCAAACATTTGGAATCAGGGGCAGCTGTTTGAAGGAATTGTCTGGGAACCCATGGCGCCAGTCCTTGTAGATGTTGGGGCCTATGAGAAATTATAGCCACTCCTGTCCAGATGCAGTTCCTCCCGCTGGGAGATGGGAGTAGATGCCTGAATCCCACTGGCTCCTTCTCTAGAAAACAGGTTGGATGGCTCTGCTTATTGCACCACAGTCTCATCTGGCTGGTGGCAGAGTTCACCGGATAACTCGGTGACGTGTGTGTCCCAAATTTCATGGCTCAGTGACCTTAGCCAGACTTTCAATGTTTCCATCCTTTTGCCCAAATCCCTTTCTGGTCTCATCTCCCATGATTTTTCTTCATATGTTCAGCATATGGAATTCTGAATGTCGGCCATGTGGATCCCCTCCCCCACTGCCACTGTGCCTTCCCTTGTGGTCTTCCTCACTCTTGGATGCCCCCTTATCCCCCTCTTCTTCCCACCCACTTCCCATGCATTATTCTCCTGCTCTGAGCACTAAGGGCCATGAAGACCTCAAGGTTCTGCCCGAACCTCTGGTCCTCTCTTGTCTGGATATTTGCTCATGTGGTACACTCCAGCTGGGTGAGCCCCTTCCCTCCCCACTTCTCTGTGCTCCACAGACTTTTTTCTGAGCCTCTCAGGGAAAAATGATCTTTTCTCTGTTGACCGCACCCCCCCCCCCCCAGCAGTTAACTTTAAAGTTGGCATTAGCATGCTCTCCCTTGTCTTATGCGTACACTTTACTCCACAGGTCCATCCAGAGAAGCAGCCATATCTTTTTTTTTTTTTTTTTTTTTTGTGGTACGCGGGCCTCTCACTGTTGTGGCCTCTCCCGTTGCGGAGCACAGGCTCCGGACGCGCAGGCTTAGCAGCCATGGCTCACGGGCCCAGCCGCTCCGCGGCACGTGGGATCTTCCCGGACCGGGCACGAACCGGTGTCTCCTGCATCGGCAGGCGGACTCTCAACCACTGTGCCACCAGGGAAGCCCCTATGCAGCCATATCTTATATGTCTTGTACCCTAGAGTAACTTGCATGTTATAGGTGTTCAGTAATATATAGTGAATAAATGAAAAGATCAGGGCATAAGGGATGTGTGCAAAAGGCTGGGGTGCAGGTAGGGGAGGCAGGTCTGCGTCTTTACCTTGGCCAGGTGGGCTGGGTATCCTGTGAGCTGAGGGGAGCACCTCCTTCCTCTTCCCCATCCTAATCCCCCACCCCGCTCACAAATCCTCACCTACACTCAGAGTGACTCTCAGGATTATTTTTCAACAAGGGAACAGGAAGGCCTGATTCATCATGACTTAGGAATGGCTTGTACGATAGGCTGGAGACCCAAACCACACATATTATACATTTCAAAATGTATTATGACATATATATATATAAAACTGAAGAACTAGCAGGTAGCTATCTTTTTGTTTCCATTCCAATTCGATCGATAGGCAATGCATGTAAGAGGAAAAATATCCCAACCGCAGAGAAATTTTCAGGCAAGTCTTAAGATAATATTATTTTTTAAAGTGATGTCAATGCTATAAAACAAAGAAAAAGGATCTGTGTGTATGCTTAACGATTTCACATTTTTGCCTTCCAGGAGACGGAGCTGTTAGATCTCAGCCTTGTCAAAGATGCCAGATGTGGGAAACACGCCAAGGCTCCCAAGGTAGGAAGTGGAGTGTAGTATGCACACCAGCTGCTGCCTTGATTATTTAGCTGTGTCCTGGTATCAATTAATTGCCCCAGTTAAAAGTTTCTCTGTTGTAGATGTTATAAAACGCAATAAAACAGCCAGTCCTTTCAGAGACCAGTATGCTCTAAACACTACCATTTTTGTTAAAAGACGGAAACAACGAGCAAATATAGAGGCAGTTGGACATGGGGCTTGCTTTATGCCCTCGAATCTTATTTTTGTTTTGGAAAAAAAAACAAACAATGCCAAAGTTACTGGGTAATTCTAAATATTCAAAACGTGCTTAAAAGTGTTTGAAAAATTCCTTGAGCCTCGTGAGCATACGTGGACTAACCTTTTAGACAGATAAACAAGACCCTTTAGCTCAAATGCTTTGCAGTTGGAATCATTCCATCCATGAAGCCAGAGAGTGTCAGATCTTTCTGCAAATGTTCCTAGTGAACACCCGCAGACTTTGGGATCAGTTATGTGGAATGTCAACTAGCTTGGGTTTGAAAAACTTACTGAAGAAATATCTAAAGCAGTGTTTGCAGTTTATTTAGTTTTGGAAGATGGTTTGAAAATGTTGAATATGGGACTTCCCTGGCTGTCCAGTGGTTAAGACTCTGTGCTTCCACTGCAGGGGGCATGGGTTCATTCCCTGGTCTGGTAACTAAGATCCCGCATGCCATGCGGTATGGCCAAAAAAAATTATTGAATAAAACATACATATATTTTAAAAATTTAGATTATCTGGTAGGGTATAGTAGCAAGATGTGTTGACTTGCCATCAAAGTGGGAAACTACTCGTTACTCTATTTAAATTTTAATACTTTAAAGACTTCTTCTGTAGCACAGAGAATATTGGCAAATAGGGAAGTACAGGTGCCATTCAGGGACTCTTGCCTCCTTCCATAATTGATATAAAACTAGCGATTTTCTATTTGAGTATCTACCTGCAACTTTTGTTTTATTCCTTAAAAAGTCAAAACACTTTCTTTGACATCAAAAATTAGCTGTTGCTGTGGAGATGCAGGAAGGGAAAAAGTCACCTACAATGATTATTCTTCAGATACCTAACAGTGCAGTAGTTGCTGGCAAATTTTGTCATAGAGCAAACAGGCAAATACTGCTTTTATTGCTGAAGGGGTTAAGATGATCTACAGGAAAATGTGGAAAATGAAAAGAGAAAAATCAGAATTATTTTCAAGAGGGTTTCTATAGGTGTTTCATGTGAAAACGGCCCATTATTTACATTCATCTCTTAGTAATACAATGATATTTCATTGGTTTGGTCTTTCGGTTTTGTATCAAGCTTATCATCATTAATGCTTTGTTGATGATTCAAAATTGTTCAATTTTCAGGGTAGAAAACAAAGTTTTTTCTTCTTCTCTCAACAACATTTCAGCCAGGTTTCATGTAAGCCTGTTATTGATAGTTCTGAGAACTATATTGATAACAGTTATGAAGTTTGTCTTTCAACGCAAGTTTATTGGCCTAACTTGAAGTTTCATTGTCAGTATTGGTTAAAGACAGTTGCCTACCCTCTATCAGACCCCCTTTGTTTCTGGACTTAGGGAATTCAAGTCAATTCTTCTGACACATGGAGACTTGCTTTCAAGCTTGACTCTTTTACTGCAGCCCACAGCCTGCTTATCAGTTAAGTGTTTCATTTATGTACGTGGTTTGATAAATGTCTGTTGAATGATGAGAAATGAACAGAACTAGGGTGTGTACTCTGCTCAGTTGATAAACCACTATTAGATTCTAAAAGGCTTCTATTGAGGACAGATTTCAACACTCAGAGTGCTCTGGCTTTTACTGTTTTTTTCCACTAAGATTTGCTTTCTCTGTGGATTATCCATGTTCTTGTTTTTTTTTTTTTTTCACTTCCTATTCCCTGCTGGGGTTCAAGCACCTCAATCTATTTTAATATTTTCAAAGCCGGATTCTGTCACATGTTACCTGTGTGAAATTCCTGTGACTTCTTCCTCGCTGGCTAAATAGTGATAATACTCATACTAATGCTACTAATAATAAATGCCTACTTCATATCATTGCTGTAAGGATTAAATAAAATAATTCATTGGCAAAGATTTAGCAGAGAAGTTCTCAAATTTAAGAGCTTGTAGAATTACCTGGAGAGCTTTCAAAAAAGGCTGATCCTTGTTGTCTACTTCCAGAGATGCTACAAGAATCTAATTAAATGTGCAATGTGGCATCAGGGTTTTGAAAAGTAAATTTGCCACAAAATTTGAACACTGCTGCCTGAACTCATCACCACTATATAGTAAGCACGCATTCAGTAGTAGCCACTGTTGTTGGTATTATCATCATTATTTTTGTATTTATTATTATTAAAATCACAATCAGATTTGCAAGAAGTCAGATTCATTTCACTCAGCTTGAAAAAGTTGATGTTATAAAGAGAGATTGGAGCAGGGGCTTGGCTGAAAGGGGCTTGGTGGATGGACAGGCAAGAAAGAAGTAGGTATTAATGCCAGTTCTAAAGTCTTTAAGTTACAAAAGAAAACCTTGGCTTGAACTGGATAAATAAAAAGATAATTTATTAAAAAATGATTGGAACGTATTGAACAATTCAGTGGAATTTCTGGGTTTAGATGAAGTCGCATTCAGCTGCTCAAAAAATTGTCACCAAAGAATAGGTGCCTCTTTCTCTCACCAAACTGGCTTCCAAGGTGCTGGAAGGGATTCCCTTTCCATCCTCAGGGTCCCCATGGTGGCCACCTCTGCACACCATCCCTGGCAGCTCCCAGCTTCCCATGTGGCAGCAGTTCTATGTGGCAGGGACCAAAAGAGAAGCTAGTTTCCTCCAGAGTATTCCAGAATGATTGCAGCATAGCCACCTCATAGAAGGAGGCATATGGACCGGAGGAGGAAAACTAAATAAGAGGGGACCATTGTGTTGGCTAGAACAGAAGCAGCAGGACAATTACAAAGTGTAAAGACACCAACCAGTATGGAGTGAGAAAAGCTTGGGAACTTAGGACAAGAAGACAATGTAATATGAAGACAGATTGAGTGGAGGACTTTCTGTGGGGGCTTATAGATCAGAGAGGAAGGCGGAACATGTGTGGAGCAGATACTATTTATCAAAACACCCAGGCACCCTGCAAATATTTATCTGTGTATTCATATTATTTTTGTTTTTCACAGCATCTCATTATATAAAAATTCACAATCTAGTTGAAGATGAACTGTTTTCTATGCCTGCTGTGATTTGAAATAACATTTATAGGACATGAAAAAGCTTCTACGTGTTGCCCCGTTAATGAATTTTAAATGTAGACTCCCAACGCAATGCATACGATTCCAGATCTGCTTTTCTGTACACAGCTTTTGTTCAAGTTACCAGTTTTGAAATTTCTCACTGGAGAGAAATTGGGAGATTTTTATCCAAAAGGAAAAATCACACTAAAAAAATCTTATCCTTTGAAATCTAAAATGTATTTATGTTTCCTTTCTTGCTCTCTCCTTTGTCTCCCCTTCCACCTTCCCTACCTTGCCATCCCCCCTCCCGCCCCCAGGTTTATGAAGCACATGTAAAGAGAAAGGTTCTGTGTTATATACATCTTGTCTATGCCATATACACATGCTCTCTGGATCTTCATTTCAACAGGATCTTTGCTTTTTAAAGAAGTGTTTATCACTGTGGTTTCTGATCTGTTAGTGGCATAGCATTAATAAAATGAATTAGGCCTAACTAGAATGAAAAATATCAGTGTCTTGTGCAGAGCAAGTTTTCTGATACTTTTTTGTGTGTGTGTGAGTGTATGTTCTAGAACACAACAAGAAGTGTATTTTTTCTATAGGCTATCCCAGAAAGTTTTCAGCAGCATTTCTGATAAAGATAGTTTCTTTATCTTCAGGATTCTTAGGAATTATTTCATCCTTAGGAATGTTGAAAAGTAGATGGGACTAAGAAAGTGGAGATGTGGTTTTGGGTGCCCACTCTGCCATTACTGAGCTTAAGTTGTTCTTTCTATCTGTGCCTCTACTTCCTCATCTATGAAATGGGTGTTGGGGGAGCACAGGATTTTAGGTGTGTAAGTCTTGTTAAGTATTGATTCCAACTTTTAAGGGCAGTTAATCAAGCCAAGGCACTCCATCTTACAGACTATAAAACATGTCCAGCAGGTTTACATGACCTAAAACTTCTTACTTTGGTCATAGCAAATCAGGTGAACTTAAGAAAAAAAGTCAGGTAACATTTGAACCAAGATAAGGTCTTATGCAAACAAAAAGAAAAGAAAAGAAGAAAGACATGTCAAATTTTTCATGTGAACTTCTTGAAAGTTCTAGGTTTGCTTTGGATTCCTGAGGGAGTAATGCCACAGTTACAGAGGCCCTCCCAGGTTTTAGTCCATGATCAGGTCTCCATATGCATGCAGCAGTATCACTGAAAAATATGTCTATGGTAGTACTTTCAACCTGTATTTTGTGCAAAGAAAACTGCTTCTTTTGCTTAACTGACAATTACCTAGTTCCTCCTATCAGTAAAAGGCAGTGTATTTCAAGTGTGTGATATTAATTTGAACACAGATACCTTGTATATATCCAGGTCACAATTAAATTCTAGGTGGTACAGGTACTCCCTACTTTTCGAAAGTTCACTTTACACCACTGCGTTTTTTTCGAAAGGCCTACATTAGTATGTGTTTTAGCTAAATGAAAGAAATCTGAAGAGGATTTTCACTTTTACAAAACATGGCGAAAAGCAGAAAAATAGCATTCAGCTTTTGTTTGCGGCGGAAGAGCGCTTATAGAGGTAAGCCTTGAGCGGGGCACCACCAAGCTCCTTTCCTGGGAACGGTACTCAGCATCAAGCCACCCCAGCTTTGTGCCGTGTCTGTGAGCATCTGTGCTTTTTCTCAGTTTATTTTGTGCCTCCCTTAGCAAGATGTGCCCTAAGGTAATTGCTTCTTCACTTTATGCCATTTCAGCTTGTGAAAACTTTTACAGGGATGCTCTTCTTTTCGATAATGGGGGAAATCTGTATATAATATCACCACAATCACTTAAGGTAGATTAGAGTAAAACTAAATTTTAAAAGCTGATCAGGTTTTGTTTTCCTAATCCTTATATAAAAATGATGGCTTTTCAATTTCATCATTGTTTTGACAAATGGACATTGAGTATCTGTTTCTGCCAGGCACTGTTCTGGGCACTAGGAAAACAGCAATGAACAAAAAAGACAAATAACTCTGTTCTCATCTAACATTCCTTTTCGGAGTAGGGAAGAGGTGGTAGTGGTAAACTGACTTTCAAAAAAAGAGAGAGAAAGAAAGAAAAAGGAAGGAAGGAAGGAAGGGAGGGAGGGGAGAAAGAAGGAAGGAAGGAAGGAGGGAGGGAGGGAGATGGAGAGGAGGAAGGAAGGAGGGAAGGAGGGAAGGAAGGAAGGAGAGAAGGAAGGAAGGAAAGAAGGAAGGAAAGAAGGAAGGAAGGGAGATGGTGGGAAGGAGGGAAGGAAATCCCTGGTTTGTTGTGTTTCCTGGTTTCCTTTGGGTGAATATTCCGAACCTGATGGGTTTCAAACCACACTCTGACATCACCGAGAGTTGGAAAGCAGTGTACACCACAGCCTTCAACCCTGTGAGCAGGCTCCCTCCAGCACCGCTCTGGGTGAGGGAAACAGATAACTGATAAGTCCCACAGAGACAAATAAAACAAGGACAGGAGACCATAGACCATGAGTGATAAAGAGGCTTCTTGTTTTATTGAGCCCTAGTGAGTAAGTTCTCTTGATAAGTTGAGATCATATAAGCAGAGACATGAATTAAGAGAAGGAGAAGCATTCCAGGCAGAGAGGGCACAGCAAGAGCAAAGGCCCTGAGGTAGGAACAAGCTTGGCATATTTGAAGACCAAATAAGAGGCCAGTGTGGCTACAGTGGAGTGCAGCAAAGAAAGGTGAAAGTCAGAGAGGTGGCTGAGGGCCACATTATTTTGGGCTTCGTAGGCCATGCTGATGATTTTGGCTTTTCCTCTGAGAGACATGGGAAAGGATCTGAATGTTCTGAGCAGAGGAGAGACAAAGATCTGACCTAGCTTTTAAAAGCATCACTGGCCACAGCCTTGAGAACAGACCACAGAGGACAAAGAAAAAAGCAGGGAGACCAAATAAATGGCTGTTGCAAATATCCTGGTCAGTGTTGATGATGAATTTTGACCAAAAGGTGTAGAAAAACACCAAAATCTGAATATGTTTTAAAGGCAGAACCACAGGATTTGTCAATGCATTGGATGGGAAGTATGGGGAAAAGAAAGGATTCAAGAACAGCTCTGAGTGCTTTGACCTGGGAAAGTGGGAGACTTGAGTTGCCATATCCTGAGATGGGAAGGAAGAAGCACATTTAAACAGAAAAATTCAGCTTGGTCTTTGGATATTTAAAGTTTGAGATGCCTATTAGACTTCTATCTGATATCATATTTGGATCTGCAAATCTGGAGGTCAGGGGAAATGGCCATGGAGTTATACATAACTTTGATTCTTTAAAGCTCAAGGCCAAGGGAGGTCTCCTAAGGAACGTAGGTGTCCAAGAAAGTTCTGATATCTAAACCCTGGGACCTCCAGCATTTAGACTTTGAGGAGATGAGGAGGAACCAATAAAAGAGACTGAGACTGGTATATTCCCCCAAAGAATGGAAAGCAGGAACCTTAAAGATACTTGTATACCCGTGTTCATAGTAACATTACTTACAATGACCAAAAGGTGAAAAAACCCAAATGTCAATCAGTAGATGAATGGATATACAAAATGTACTAGATACATAAAATGGAATATTATTCAGCCTTAAAAATGAATGAAATTTTAACACAGGCTACAACATGGGTAAACGTAGGAGAAAGTATGCTAAGTGAAATAAGCCAGACACAAAATGACAAACATTATGTGATTCCACTTATATGAGGCAGCTAGAGTAGTCAAATCCATAGAGTAGAAAGGAGAATGGTGGTTTCCGGGGCTGGGGGTAGGGGGTAGGGGAAGTTACTGTTTACTGGGGACAGAGTTTCAGTTTGAGACGATGAAAGGCTCTGCAGATAAATGGTGGTAATATTGTGCAACAACCTAAATTAATGTCACTAAACTGCATCACTTGACAACCATTAAAATGATAAATTTTATGGTATATATATTTTGCCACAATAAAAAAAAAGAGAGAGAGAGAGAGAGAGAGACTGAGAAGGAACAGCCAGTGAGGAGGGAGGAGAATCAGAAGAGAGCATATCTTGGACACCTAAAAAAGTATTTCAAGAAGGAGGGAGTTGTCATTTGGCTAAAATGGTGGAATTTCCTTCTAGTCCTTTTTTTTTTTTCACTTTTACATACTTGTAACTTTATTGAGATACCATTTTATATATGCTTTAAATGTTTTCCCCATATCAATAGCATCAAATAGGTTATTTATTTAAGGGCTGTCAAATCTTCAATAGCTCATCACAGAATCTGGATGCCAATATGTAAATCTCATAATGAGCTGTTATTTGGATGTTATACAACAGTGGTTTCAATGAATCATCCATGAGTACTGGAATTGTGCTTTATTTACTGTCCCCCTTTGCTGATTATAAGCTATTTGCCTGACTTTGAACAGATTTCACCATTGTGTGAAGCCGCAGTCATAAAATTTGGTGTAGATATTTGAGGTTTACTAAAGAATAAGAAAACCCTTTATACAACAAAGTAAAGGTTTCTCTCTCTTTCCACTCATTTGCTGAGGAGATTTACCTTCAGCCCATAATCTTGGTTCCAACTGTTTCTTAATTTACCTGACATGGTGCAATAGCTGATTTGGGGGTGTGGGGTGTGCATTTGTTGGGGTCATTTTGTTTACATAAATGTTTATTTACATCTTTACAAAATGGAGAAAAATAGGGCTACAAATCCACAGAATTATCAATGTATGTGTAATGGTTTTGACAACTATTCACATTTATCTCCAGATGTAAATTATATGGCATAGTTCCTTTTTCATGTTCATTAAATTCCATAGATGTCAGTGGTTTCCTTGGAAACGAAAACCTTTATATAACTAGTTGGAGATTTGGTAGCAGAAATATCAGGATGCTGAGGGGGGTAAGGAATGGTTCCCTTAGTAGATCTTTGCATTTAAAACTCTTCTGTCTTTTCCACCTGCCCCTCAACCTCATGGCTGTTCAATAGTGAACGAGAGAAGATTTTTAAAGCTACCATTAAAGTATAGAATATCTTCTCTAACGGTTAAAAACTTTTAACTTTTTTATAAGCAATCACAGCTAAGCTAAGTCTTGTCTGGGATGTTGATATAAATTCCCAAATTTGAGAAGGCGTTGGATTGTCTCTTATCAACAATTAAATCTGAGCATTTGAGTGATGCCGCCATTACTCAGTATATATATATATATGTGTCCATCTGTAAAATATGGTGAACTAAACATGTGTATGACTGAATAAAGATTCCATTTTGCTTTTAATAATAGCAAGCATCTGTCTTAGTATCTACTGCCACAGAGTTCAAAAGGCCCCTGAAGAGTTGTTGTGGAAGGGGAAGGGAGAGGCCACAGTTCTGGCAAAGGTTAATAGTAGGTGAAAGACATGGCAGCTAAGAGCATTCTCACGATGGCCAGAGTGGACCCCTTGTTGAAGACAGGATTAGTTCCATGCGGTAACTAAACCTCAGGTCTTTTCAGAAGGTTCTGACTCATTCTATCACTGCTTCTATCTGGTGTAATTTCAATCTAAATCCAATCTGTTTTACATACAATGGTACAGAGTTGCATTTTGGAAACATTTCTCAATTTTAATTCTTTGGAATGAAATAATACGCCACCTTGTGGATATACTTGATATTAATTTCTTAAGTTAATTCAAAATAGTGAACTGCTCTCTAAGCCAGGGTTTTCAAACTTTGGTTCTAATATAGAGATATGAGAGGCACCCGAGGAGTTTTTAAAATCTCGATGTCCAGGCCACATCCATATCAATTAAATCAAATGTCTGATGTGGGGCTTAAGCATCGCTTTTTTCTTTAAAGCTCCCCAGCGATTCCTGTGTTTAACCAAGTCTGAGAACCTTGCTCTCAGTAAAAAGAGTGTCAGCTTAAATGGATGTTTCTCTTTTTAAAATAAGGACTCCATGCAGTAAGGCACTGAGAACTTTCCTACAATATTCTCTTGTCAAAAGGACTACTTTTCAGTCTAGTCTTCCTTCAACTTGCCCAGCTATACTTAATATAATAAGTGTGCCATAGTACTTGTATGAGAGTTTTCCAGCTGCCATAACAAAGTACCAAAGACAGGGTGACTTAAACAACAGAGATTTATATTCTCATCATTCTGGAGGTTTGAAGTCTGAGATCAGGTGTTGGCAGGCTTGGTTTCTTCTGAAGCCTCTCTCCTTGGCTTGTAGATGGCTGTCTTTTCCCTTTGTCTTCACATGGTCCTCCCTGTATACCTATCTGTGTCCTGGTTTCCTCTTCTTATAAGGACCCCAGTCATATTGGACTAGGGTCCACCCTGATTACCTCATTTTAATATAATTAACTCTTTAAAGACTTTATCATCAGATATAATCACACTCTGGCAGGGGTGGTTAGGGATTCAACATATGAATATAGGTGGGGGGAGCACAACTCAGCCCATAACAGTATTTTCTCACTACATTACAAAGGATTATTTCATAATTGATCTAATATAAATAAGTAGAATTTTTTTCTTTATAATCAATAGTCAAAGTGGATATAAATGTGTAGCTGGAATCATTTCAGAAATAGATATTATTTATTGCTTTTACAGAGGACCTTTATTGCAGCTTATGATTTTTTTTGTTTCATCAGCACATTCATACCCATTCTTTTATAACCCAGACCCCCAGTAAGTGTCTTTGCACATCTAAGTGCCTAATATAGTGTAGTCATTATGTGTACAAGCTTTTGGGTCAGATGCCCAAGGCTCAAAGCCAATTACTAGCTATATAACCCAGGAGGTTATTCCATATCTCTGAGATTTAGTTGCCCCATTTGAATTATGGAAATAATCTCTATGTTTATCTTATCTGGTTACTGTAAGGACTCAGCGTTACAATGCATGTAAAGCCCTTAACACAACTCTCATGTCTATTGTATGTGTTAAATACCTTTTAGCTATCATCCTTAATGACTTTTAGTAAGTAAATAAAATGTATAACTGATGCTCATGTGATGTACTGTAGTAGGCAAAAGCAAATTAGAGTTGCATAATTTACCTATTTACAGTAGAACTCAGGTACTGCTATGGGTTACTCCACATGAGAGATTTATACTTTTGTAGCTTTACTTAAACCTGCCTGTGAAAATCTATTTTTATATATTAACTGTAGAAAACTCAAAACACATTTATCTTTGTAGCCAAACCACTGTCCACAGTGAACTATCACAGCAACCCATTGTACTAAGGTTTACAGTTCTTATTCAGAAAACTGCCTAGATTTGTAAAGAGTTAAATAGATTTTCCCAAAAATCAGAATAATTTTAGAACAATTTGCTTTCAGTTAAGAACATGTTGGTAACTTTTTCTGCGCAATGAAACCGTTGAAGTAAAATTGGAAACACTGTTTGGAAATGGAAGACCAAACTTAGGGTCAGAGAGACCCAAATTCAAATCCCAGTGCACATATTAACTGAGGGATCCCAAGAAGGTTTCTTAGCTTCTCTGTGGGAATAATACCCATTAGATAGGGTTGTCTGGTAAGTTGGAATATAGTTGGTAACAAGACAAGCGTCCTAATATCGGACACACTTTAGGAGCTCACTCCTTGTGACTTAACTGCCTACCTGCCTTGGGTTCAATGTTGGTTTATTCTTCTTAGCACTCAGTGAGTCTGATGGGTAATTAAGCATATATATTACTTGAGCTACCTTCTTGTTGGAGATTGGGTTCTAAAGTATTTTTCATGTAATTTGACACGTGTCCAACAGGGAAAAAAACTGGATTGTGATTTGACTCATTATATAAGAGAAGAAAAAGTTGGGGGAGTAAAAGGAATGTTTATGACTATCATGGAGTCATTATGAGAATTAAATGATGCATATACCTGAAATGGCTTCACCAGCCACAGTGTGCTATATAGTAATATTAATTTGTGAGCAGCTTGGTAGAATGGAAGGAATTTAAGAATATGTACTAGGTCTTACTATATAGCACAGAGAACTATATTCAAAATCCTATGATAAACCATAATGGAAAAGAATATGAAAAAAGAATGTATATAACTAAATCACTTTGCTATTCAATTAACACAACATTGTAATCAACTATACTTCAATAAAAAATAAATAAAAAAGAATATGTACTAGAAATTCATTTTTATCATCCTTCAATGGAAAATGGCTGAAAATTCCTGAATTCCTTCTATTTACCACAAAAGCATAAAATCCCAGATTGCAGTCTTGGAATGTGATACCTAACACACAGTAAGGTATTTTCATGGATGAAAGAATACCTTCACCGCAGTTTTTCTCGTTCCTTGATGTGAACACAATTAACATTCTTAGCTGTCTAAAATGTGAAATTTCAAGTGCCTGAAGAAATAGCCTTGATTTTATGTAAAGAGTGACATTTAAAAGACAAAATAATGTAGTGAAATATTTGCTACTTCATAGATCTTCGTTAAGGGCAGAAATAAAGTTTTCTAAGGCTACTGAACTTAACATCCATAGAGATTTATAGGAGATGGAATAGCCTAACTAATTAAGCAGAATATGTGTTGTTTGCCTGTGAAACAGGATCATTGGTTCTAACAGGTCAGAAAATTCACATTTCAGTCTAACACACCAATATATTTTCTCCGTGCCATCCAGATGTTTCTTGATACTGTAATTTGTGTTCGAGCTTTACCGATTTCAGGAAAGACCAGTGGAGCTGGAAGAAGAGCTTGTTGGTCACTATTGGCTGTGAATGGATGTAATGTGAAGATGATTCACTTTATTTTCTCTTAGGGACAGAGAAAACTTTTAAAAAAATAATGAACTCAGTATTTCTCTAAGTGAGTTCCTTGGAATACTAACAGTTGTTATGAGATAGAAGTGTCAGATAAGTTTTGTAGATGTTGTTTCTTTACTACAGGACTTCTCAGAGCCTATGATGTGTTAGACATGGATCGGGGCCATTTTCCTTTTTTTTGGACAACAAGCCCCTTTGTCAAGCATATCTCATAGAACTACTGTTCTGCTGAATTAGCTTTGGTGAATGTTTCTATAGTCAGTTCTTATGAAGTTAATCATACTCCATATTGGGACTGGAACACCAGTTTAACAGTGGTGTTTGTTCCTACAATAATGCAGATACCTAATTAGAGATGTTTAAAAACCAAATTCTTGAGTGATCTAAACCATATTTTTACCTTTCTTTAGGTAAAAATCCCTTGATGATACACAATTGAATTTTATCTTGTATTATATCGTGTATTGCTTGTAATTTTAAACTTTATTAGCATTATCCCACTTTTTTTTTTTTAACATAGACCTTGGTTTATGACAGAGGGTCATCAGCATTGTCAATACCTCATTTAAAACACAAGAGTTTAATTTATTTCCACAGTATCTGGGATGTAGTTTGGCATTTAGGCCAGCTTAATGCATGGTGCAATGCTAGGGTGGGATTCCAGGTCTACTGATAATTCTGGAGATCAGTTTCCTACAGCTTTACATCTTATCATTTGTTTAAAACTGATAACACTTAGATTTTTGGAAAGATCTGAAGTCAAGATAAAGCTTGAATTGAGGTTAAATTAAAAGTAAGTAAGAGTTAGGCTTCCCTGGTGGCGCAGTGGTTAAGAATCTGCCTGCTAATGCAGGGGACACAGGTTCGAGCCCTGGTCCGGGAAGATACCACATGCCTCAGAGCAACTAAGCCCGTGCGCCACAACTACTGAGCCTGCGCTCTAGAGCTCATGTGCCACAACTACTGAGCCTGCGTGCCACAACTACTGAAGCCTGTGTGCCTAGAGCCCATGCTCCACAACAAGAGAAGCCACTGCAATGAGAAGCCCGCGCACTGCAACGAAGAGTAGCCCCTGCTCGCCGAACTGTTGCACACAGCAATGAAGACCCAACGCAGCCCCCCCCCCAAAAAAAAGTAAGTAAGAGTTACTTGGGGAGCAATAATTTTTAAAACCATTGCTTCTTCCTGGTTCCCTTATGTGTGTGTGTGTAGTTGGGAGCAGGGGGAGGCAGTGCTGATTCGCTGATCACATGAATTGACTTTAATGCTCTGAAAATGAGGCTTTAACTCTGTAACCTCGTGTTAAAGGGACAGCAGTCGTTCAGAGCCCCAACCAGTGTTATCTTTGTGGCCACAGTCAGTCATCAGTTTCTTCATATCTTGATTTCCTTATTCATAAAATGAAGTTCATAATACTATTTCTCAGCGTTGTTGTGAGGATGAAAGGCCATAATATATGTTTCATAGTCAGGGCACTGTAACTGTAGCTATCGTTATCCCAAAAACTAAAGGCCATTGGCACATACGTTTAATAGACTTGAACTCAGGGTCATTATTTGACAAATTAGACTCTTTGCTTGATCAGCTATAGTTTCAATTTTTTCCTTTAGATACTTACATTTGCCATCTATATTATGCAGTCTTTTCACTTTCTGGCAGTTTTCAATTTTAATCATATCTTGAACAACATTTAAAAAAAGAACTTTGCTCATTATTCATATTTCAAATATTTAATTTTTAAATCGAACATTTCCTTACAAGAAGTTTCCAGGATTTGTAATATCTGGTCAAAAATTGCCAAGCATAGCTTTTCTTTTTACAAATATTAATTAACAATTAAATTTCATTGTTTTTAGTTGAAATTAAGTATGTCCTTTTGTATCTGTGCATGAATTACATTTGCTTTCATCCTTAGAGTACCTTAGTGTGAATTTAATAAAGAAGTTTCATGGGTTGGGACATACACAAAGATCTGAGAAATTAACTATTGACTTGATTATTTTTGCCATAGGTAAACCCCTACTGTCTAAAATAGGAATTAATGAGCGAGATTTATTTATTGTTGTTGGGTACTCTGAAAACATGCTTCTATATTAAGTTCCACCCATGCAGTTTTATTTAAAGATTAAATAATTTAGAAGGCATTGTCTACATATTTTTACTTACAAATATGGATACCAGATGAAAATCTAAATAAAATTAAGATCTCATGTTAGTTTTGTCTCACACATATGCTTAAGTATGTTGAATAGCTGAAAACTGAAAATCTACTTCTTCATTTACACATTTTTAAAGTCAATAATGCTTTCAAATAAATTATCAACATACAATATTGAAAAAGAAAAGCTCTTAGAACATCAGAAATTAAAAGACGATTGAATGAGGTATTTCATGAGTTAGTGGTTGATAGAAATTTTGGAAAGTGTGTTAAAGAATAAATTGTGTCACTAATAGCAGACTAGACTGGATATCTAATTTTGTGGCTACCTGCTCAAAATTTCATGGTTCCTGTTGATAATTCTTAGTCAAATAATTTATTTGAAGGATACTGTAGAGCATTTGAAATACTGTAGAGGTATGACTAGAGACCTTATTTTTTTCCATGAAAAAAAAGAAAAGTAAATTATTATTCCAGTGCAAAAATTACAAAAAGTCATATAGATTGATTCTCTGCTCTGTAAATATTTTCCCCAGATACTTGTTTGCTACATTACTCTAAATTCTTTAAGTAAATTCTTACAAATGTTCTAAGAACCAAGAAATTCATCAAGCTTCTTTTAATCACATTTTAAAATGTTCTGCTTTTTAATTTACCAATATTCATGCCCAATTTAAGATTATGAATTGAGAAACTATAAAGTTACAAGAGAAAAATAATATATTGTGCTAAAGGAGACCTTGCCTTTGTAAGTTGAGCTAGTTTCTCTGTCAACAAGATGTTACATGATAAATCATGTATCAAAAACCATATAGTTTTGGAGGCGGTGAGAAGCAGGAAATTCAGGGCTGTCATCTGACTTCAGTTGATGGTATCTTTGCCATAATGAATAAGGTGTGGCCTCGTTAACTCAAGGGCAGAAATTCAGGCTGTGGTGAATCCAAGTCCATTCACAATATTTCCTTTAATCATAACAAAACATATTGCTTTAATCGCATTTGTTGGTATTAGTTGCATGTGGCAAAAATTTCATGCACTATTAACTCTTTTTTTTTTCATGCACTATTAATTCTAACTCTACATTGGAACACTAGAATTATGCCGCCTTGGCTCTAAATAAATCCTCTTGGCTCTGACTGAGAAGAGAAAACCAATTATTTTAGGGGCCAGCCCTGAATTATTGCCTTAATACAGGCTCAGTCACCAATAAAGGGAGCTTGCATAAAGAATAGTTTAAGAACAAGTTGGAGGGGCTTCCCCGGTGGCGCACAGTGGTTAAGAATCCGCCTGCGAATGCAGGGGACACAGGTTGGAGCCCGGATCTGGGAAGATCCCACATGCCGCGGAGCAACTAAGCCCAGGCGCCACAACTCCTGAAGCCCACGGGCCTACAGCCCGTGCTCCACAACAAGAGAAGCCACCGCAAAGAGAAGCCCAGGTACCGCCCCCGCTCTCCACAACTAGAGAAAAGCCCACGTGCAGCAACGAAGACCCAACGCAGCCAAAAAAATTAAATAAATAAAATTTTAAAAAATTACAAAAAAAAAGAACAAGTTGGAGAAAGTGATGGAAAAGGATTCTGTCCTCAATTTTGGCAACATTGAAGCTATTACAAAAAATTCCTTTGAAAAAATACTTAAATTGCCTTAAAGCTTGAATAATTCCAAATATGCAAAAGAAAAACCGGGTCATGTGTTTTTCTTCCAGAAGATCACACTGTGTTCATCTATTCATTTGCATAAATGACATAGTAAAGTTCTTTTATTTAACATAACAGCTTAAGTACAGCCATGGTGCTAAATATCTTTTCATATTTATCGCTTCTATGGCTGAATAATAATCCATTGAAATCATGTGAATATTTACCATCAATTTACTATTGAATAGTTACACAATTTCCATTTTATTTTTATTATAAGTAACTTTGAAGCAAACATCTGTCATTTTGCATTTTTCTTCTCAGTTGTTATTTTCTTAAATTGTAGTCCTAGCAATGGAATTACTTGTTCAAATGCATCTGATTTAACGCATTATCATAGGGTTCTTCCTCATTTTCTCTCCTTAGGGCACCCTGTGGGGTGACCATGCACTCCCTGGTGTACAGCCAAGGAGGGAACTCCATATTGGTCCTGGGGATCTTTTTCATTCTTTTATATGGCGGTATATTATTCCTCCGCATAGTGTACTGTAGTTTATTCAGTCTTTTGTGGATGAACATTTAGGTTGTTTCCAATATTTTACTGTGCGTATGAGGGTGCAATTTAAAAAACAAAACAAAACAGAAAACAGCTCTATGTATGTCTTGTCATACATATGCAGAGGTTCAGTTTCAGGGTAAATTCCTAGGATTGGTTATTTTGCTAACTTCTCCTTCATAGGATTTTTGCTTTGTTTCGTTTTGTTTTTATCATTTTCTATTCCCCCTGCAATGTATAAGATGATCTTTGCCCCCTCACCCCCAGCCTTAACACAAAGTATACTGTCAAGTTTTAGATTTGTGTCAGTTTGGTAAGACATGCTATTAGTATAGTTTTAACTTGCATTTCTCTTACTATGCTTGAAATTAAGCATCTTTTCATGTGTTTAAGAGCCACATGTATTTTTACTATGAACTTCTGTTCATATATTTTGCATTTTTCTACCTGGTCTTTCAGGCTCCTTAATTTTTTTTTACAGCTCTTTAGGAGAATTATCTCTTTATCTATCATAGAGCTGCAAAAATGTTTTCCTGGTTTGTCTTTTGAATTTGCTTATGGTGCTTTTTGCCATGTAAGTTTTTGTTTGTATTTTTATGTAGTCAACTTGTTGATTATTGCTTTTGGATTTTGAGTCACAGAAAGTCTTTTTCCATATCTAGTTTATGAAGAAATTCACCCATAGTTTTTTCCTAGTATGGTTTCATGTTTTTACATTTCAGTCTTGGATAATCTAGAAGTTTTTTATGTTGTATGTTGTGAGGTATGGATCCAATTTTATCTTTTTCTAACTTGATATCCTTTTATTACAACACTTTTTTTTTAAACATCTTTATTGGAGTATAATTGCTTACAATGGTGTGTTAGTTTCTGCTTTATAACAAAGTGAATCAGTTATACATATATATATGTTCCCATATCTCTTCCCTCTTGCGTCTCCCTCCCTCCCACCCTCCCTATCCCACCCCTCCAGGCGGTCACAAAGCACCAAGCTGATCTCCCTGTGCTATGCGGCTGCTTCCCACTAGCTATCTACCTTACGTTTGGTAGTGTATATATGTCCATGCCTCTCTCTTGCTTTGTCACAGCTTACCCTTCCCGCTCCCCATATCCTCAAGTCCATTCTCTAGTAGGTCTGTATCTTTATTCCTGTCTTACCCCTAGGTTCTTCATGACATTTTTTTTTCTTAAGTTCCATATATATGTGTTAGCATAAGGTATTTGTCTTTCTCTTTCTGACTTACTTCACTCTGTATGACAGACTCTAGATCTATCCACCTCATTACAAATAGCTCAATTTCGTTTCTTTTTATGGCTGAGTAATATTCCATTGTATATACGTGCCACATCTTCTTTATCCATTCATCTGATGATGGACACTTAGGTTGTTTCCATCTCTGGGCTATTGTATATAGAGCTGCAATGAACATTTTGGTACATGACTCTTTTTGAATTATGGTTTTCTCAGGGTATATGCCCAGTAGTGGGATTGCTGGGTCATATGGTAGTTCTATTTGTAGTTTTTTAAGGAACCTCCATGCTGTTCTCCATAGTGGCTATAACAACACTATTTTTTTAAGACCTTCATTTGTCCTAATCTGGTGTTGAGGTGTTTCAATATAATTTAAAAATCGAATTGTATCTTTCTGCAACTTGCTATACACTTGTGCCTAGACCGTTTATTATGAAGTCCATTTTTGACACAATTTATTTAGCAGTCTAACTTTTGTCCTAGTGAGTTGAGATACTACTCTTTTCATATATAGTATTTCCACATGCAACTGAGCCTATTTCTGGACTATATTCTATTTCACTGTTAAGTCTGACTATTAATATATACTGTAGTACTTTAAATTCAGATTCTGCAAGGGAAAGGTGGATTCTTAGTCCAGAATAACAACAAAAAATAGGAAGTTATAATTTTTTATCAACCCATATGTCTGCTGAATTTTGCTTTCAATACTATTCTCTCCTTTACTCTTAATCCCTCATGGAAAAATTATTTTTCTCTAAGGCAATTTTTGTTTGTTTCATATATTTTATGTAGCTATGGCATGCCTTTGCTAATTTTAAAAAAAATAATTTTTTTAATTTTATTTTTTAAAATCCTTAGAAAACAAAAACAAAATCATTATCAGTTAAGCAATTGACATTGATATCTTGTAAATTTAACCACGAGGTCCAGGAAATAAAAACAAGAGAACATGTGTGCTTATTCTATCTGTTTTACCAATCTGACTTTTAGAAATCTATGCCATCGTTGGTTGTCTGTTCTATAATTTCTGAGCACGTTTTACGTAAAAATAACTCCTGTGCATTATTCATGTTGACAGGCCCTTTAAATAGCCATACAAAACATGGGAGCAGATTAATGCTGCATCTGCCCTGTGCTTTTTAAGTCTATCAATTTTATGGGATAGAAATCTTACATAATGTCAGAAGTTTTTTACATTCTCCATTGCTTGTGGTGGCATAGTGAAGTACCCGAGCTGCATTATGTGGGTGAAAATGTCACATTTTCTGATTGGATTTTTATCTAAGGAAGGTGAGAGCTGTCAGTTTCACTTCGTAACTGTTAGAACCATGTTCCAGGTTGACTAAGTTTTCTTGTAAAAGAATGTCAGGAATAACAAATGTCTGTGACCTGTCTATTTGAGTCAGAATTTTTCTTGACAGTGATTACCATTCTTACCGTTTATAACCTTTGAGATGTGAAAATTCAAATGATATTAGCCATTTGGGTAGCAGTGCAATTGGTCTGGTTTAATGTACTTAAATTGTTTTTATTTTTGGAAAAAAGTAATTCATGCATCTACTAAAAAGGTAAATTCCAACAGTGTTAAAGGTTATCATTAAAAAGTATACACTCTACCCTCATTTCTTCTGTTCCCTTCCCAGAAACAACAATTCATAGTTATTTCCTTTTTTTATTTCCCAGGAAATCTATGCATTTACCAGCCCAATTAAAAAAATTACATTCTATATAAATGATGGCATACCATCAAATGTTATTTAAATGCAACAATGTGTCTCAGAAATTAAACCATATTATTACACATATATCTACTTCATTCTTTTTTTAGAAGGTATATTTTATTTTATAGGTGCATCAACATTTATTTGAGTCATCTCTTAATAGGTATTTTGTTATTTCCACTCTTTTGCTGCTTCAAAAATGCTTCAATATAGATTTATTAAATATATTTTGGGATGTAATATGGGTACATTTGAATTTCCTACAAGTGAAATTCCTGCATCCACATGCATTTTAAATTTTGAAGTATGTTACCATATTGCTCTACAAAGAAATTGGATCTATTTACGCTTCCATCAATAGCATTCAAAATTACCTATTTGTTCACATTCTTACCAGCATGGTGTTTCATTAACCATTTTTTGATTTTTGTAAATATGGTAGATGAAACATCGGTAGCTCTTTATTCTTTAAATTTGTATTTCTCCCATTATGAGTGAAGAAGAACCTTTTTCTCCTGTGCAATATATTTATATTGTTTCATATAAACTTTGCCCATTTTCCAATGGATTGTTGTACTTATTGCTTTATAAGATATTTTGATATATTAAGAGCTGTCTGTCATGTGTTATCTCCAAGTTTTTAATTTGACTTTGTGGAATTTTCGCTTTCCAGATATTTTTGGTCATCAGATTTATTAATCCTTTTCTTTATGAGTTTTCAATTTGGAGTGCTACTTATAAAAGTTATCCATTCTAAAATAATAAAGATAATTTTGTGATTTCTTCCGATGTTTTTATGTTTTAATTTTTATGATTGTGTCTTTACACCATCTGGACCTTATTTTATGACGGTGACAAAGGGATCTTCACTAGTCAGGATAGGTTAGTGTAGTCCCTAATAACAAACAACTTCTCAATGTCAGTGGAAAAACACATCAAAATTTCTCTCCTCCTCTGTTTGCTGAAGGTCTGAAACACATTCCAAGCTACCCTCAGCAATGTAGGCTGTTTCTATTTTGAGCTCTGCCATCTCAACAAGAGGACTTTGCTTTTGCTGGGTAAGTAGAAGAGAAGCAGCTGGAGAATCAAGAGAGACTTTTCAGTGGGTCAGCCCAGAATTGACACCTGTCCCTCTGCTCACATTTCATTGACCAGATCTAGTCACATGGTCCAGCTCAATTGCATGTGGGCTGGGAAATGTAGTCTCCAATATGCCCAGGGAAGAAAGGAAAACTAAATAATAGTGAACTGATAATGTCTACTACAATACCAATTTTATTGAACTCTGCATGACTGCCCTGCCCCATTGTCCAACATTAATTATTGCATAATCTATTTCTTTTTCTCACTGATTTGAAATGCTATCCTGATTATATACTGAAAACCTCTCTATATTTCCATTCTTCCCTCTGGTATCATTGACCTTTCTATATATTTTAGACTAGTAATAAAGTGTTTTAATTATTATAGCTTTATAATATATTATTATTTAATAGAGATAGTCCTACTTCATTAATTTATTTTTTTCATTTATTTTTTTTTCATATGAATTTCAGGAACAATTTATACTATTTTCCAAAAATTTCTGTTGATTATTTATTGGTATGACTTAAATATTTAGATGAATACAGTAACAGTTTATACTTTAGCATACTAAGTATTTCCATCCAAGTAAAGAGTATGTCTTTACTTTTATTCAAGTTGTCTTTTATATCCCTTCTTAATGTTTTCAAGTCTTCATCATAGAGATCATATACATTTAAAATTAAGTTTTCCATCATTTTGATGCTGTTCTAAGTAGAGCTTTCATTTACATTTCTAAGTGCCTTGTATTTAATGAAGGAAAACTGATTTGGGGTATATCGTTGTATACCCAGGAACTTCACTGAATCTCATTGCAATATTTTTCACTTGATGTTTTCATTCTGACAGGTATACAACCATACCCTATATAACAAATGATAATGTTGTCTCCTCATTTCTAAATTTTATATCTAATTTTTCTTTATCTTTGAACTTAAGTTTATGTATTTTGATGATTTGGTAAAGTTCTTATCCCTTTATGGCTGGGCAAAAATCAATATTGTATACAGTATCATTTTATTAGATTCTGAACTCTTTTTGAATTAAAACTATCTAATTCAATAAAAAATATTGAATATCTCCCACAGGAAAATCCCTATGATTTGTCCCAAATGATATAACAAGAGAAATAAAACAAAGTCCTTGTTCTCATAGTTCTTATACTTGAAACAAGAAAGCAGCAGGAAATATGCAAATATCTATAATTCAGATTCAAATGTGGTTAATGATACAATTGGAAGGCAAGGAAGCATTCGGGGTTAACAAAATTTTAATTTTGCCCATTTGGGCAGGGAACTGAGATGTCAGGAATGGGAGAAGATGGGCAAGGCATCACTGCAAAAGTAGCATTTAATGGAATCTCAATAGATGTTCAGAAAGGAGACAGGAGGTGCATTGCTCAGGTGGCCAGCTGAGATCCAGGGGCCAATCTGGACTCATTTTTGAAGCTTAATTTTATTCAGCACCTAGAATAAATATGCCCATCCACATTCAATATCATTTGGAGACTGCATGTCTGTGGAAATAAGACACTAGTAGCTCATTTGTCTTCAATTGAATGTCCATTCTATTGGAAATTAGGATAATTTCTTTTTTCATTAATTTCATGAGTTCTCTATAATTTATTTTTTTCTTTTCTTTATTTCTTTTTTATACAGCAGGTTCGCAAAGATCGAGAAGATGCAAGGCAGAAATAGAGACACATATCTATAATTTCATTTATTGTTCAGAATCTATCCTAGACTTTGACTTATAAATCAGGCTTTTTTTTTTTTTTTTTTGGCTCATAAGTGTTTATATATGGACAGAGGTTTTCTACTTTTTATCTATTTTTAATAAGTAAAGAAGGCAACATTCATTTTGTAGCAAGAGTAAAATTGTTTTTTTCTTTGCAGACACGTTTTAGTTTAATGGCAGTCTACCTTCATTAAAAACAATGAGTTTTATGATTTTATGGGAGGAATACTCTGTGCTAAGAGTTAACTGACATAAGTTTTTGTTTCAGGGCTTTGGTCAAATATCTGTATATCTGTAAGCCAGTTGCTATCAGTTTCCTATTGTGTTCAATCAAGATATGGGATCATAACACTCCTAGGTTCCTTCTGTCCTGAGTGGTTTTAACCAATCCCAATTTTGCCTTGTATGTCCAATGGTTTGTATTTCTCTATGCAAAGCACATGTTTTGGTGCTGACCTAAAGATAAGAGATTAAAAAGTACCTAGTACAGGGCTTCCCTGGTGGCGCAGTGGTTGAGAGTCCGCCTGCTGATGCGGGGGACGCGGGTTCGTGCCCCGGTCTGGGAGGATCCCACATGCCGCGGAGCGGCTGGGCCTGTGAGCCATGGCCGCTGGGCCTGCGCGTCCGGAGCCTGTGCTCCGCAATGGGAGAGGCCACAACAGTGAGTAGGCCCGCGTACCGCAAAAAAAAAAAAAAAAGTACCTAGTACAGAGGACACGAGACGATTCTCAAGATTATTTTGTGTTTCCTTCCTTCTTTCCTTTTTCACCTTACTCCTCAGAGAAGCAAGATATCAAGCTCTTTGGGAAGTTGAAACATTATGATAAGTTATTATACCTTTGGTTTATTGTATACATCGGAGTCTTCTCCACGGCACTTGTATCTCTTGATGATAAAGGCTCTTCAGTATTGTTCCCAGTTCGAGACATACTTTGTGTTTCTCCAGAAAGATGCCCTAGCAAGGCTGTGTGTAAGAATCCACAAAGATCCAGTCATAGAAGTGACCCTGAGTATTCTAGGACTTTGCCTTTAGATATTTGAATTTATTTCCCATCATACTCTTTATTTCAAAGCTTAAGCCATCTAATCTTCCTTGTGCTAAATTAAAACCCCTCGTCACTTGTTTCCCTTTCCTTTTGAATACTCTGCAGGATAAGAAAATGTGTATTATATGAAGGAGATCATAGGAGTCTTACTCTTAAAAAATCTTACCACATTAAAAAAGAATGGATCAAGTATTTTCTTGCCATTATATTATTTCTACTACCAATAAGGGAAATGGTGTGTTTTGAAATAGTGAAGCCATTTGATTCCATACATCAGTGGCAATCTGATTATGGTGGCTGGGGTAGCAGTCTATGATTTGAAGATTCAAATTTAAAAATATAAAGATCCTTTCAATTATCCTTCCCCCCGAAATACTAGTATTTACTAGTGGTATTTTTTAAAAAGCAAGTCTTAGTTTTCACAAGATATATTCAATAGTGAATCCATAAACCATAGTAAGAATATTCTGGAAATATGGCTCTAACATTTAAAAATGGCAGAATTCTTGCTGATTATGGCTAGAGTTTGGAATCTAAACAATATACCAAACCATACACATGTCCAGATTAGCAAAAGAAGCAGTATCTCTCAACTGCGAATCAACCTGCTGCCTGATTTCCTCTGATATTGTCAGCAGTCCTCTACTTGCTTCCAGCAATTGTCCAAATGATTATTCTCTTTTTCTTAGTTCTCAATACAGAAGGCAGAAGTCAGTCTTATTCTCAAGCTCTACCAAACCTCCCCAAAATTCAGGGTCATAAAACAATAAATATTTGTTATTGCAAATGAGTCTACAGGTCAGCTCCATGGTTCTGGCTTACCCTGGGTTCACTTATAAGTCTATGGTCAGCTGTGGGTTGGAGAAATGGCTCTGCCAAATTTTGTCTGGGCTTTTGCACGTGTTTTGGAGTTACCTGGCTCTAGGCTTATCTGTGCTGGCCTCCACCCATCTCTGTGTGTCTTGCATCCCTCAGAGTCAGTCTAGCCTTGACCTGTTCTCATGGTGGAGCCAAGGGTGCCAGAGCAGGCTAGCCTGAGAGTATTCTCAAGGTGGAAGCAGAAGGCTAAGAGAGAGACTAAAAGCACACAAGGCCTCTCGAGGTCTAGACCCCAAATGGGCATCCCATTAATTATGCCGCATTTTTTAGCCCAAAGCAAGTCTCAAGGTCAGCTGAGATTTAAGGGTGGGGTAATAGACCACCTCTCAATAGGAAGAACTGCAATGTCACATTGCAAAATGGTGTGGATACAGGGAGAGTGGGGAATTTGGGCCAGTTTTGCGATCAGTCAAGCTTGATTGCTTCCACCGATATCAAAGCCAGCTGAAACCTGGACAATCAGTGGCCAAAAACCTTCTTTGTAAATGTGAGTATTTTTGAGTTGGCTTTTACTAGCTTACAGAGCCAGTTGTTAAACAAAGCTATTAAATTTCGTAAACTTTAAAGTAAATACATTACACTGAAAAAAGGTAATATTACTAAACCTCCACGACTTCCTGATTATTTTTATTATTTTCTATGTTCTCACGGTTATTTACAACGATAATATCTAAATGGTGGAAACGCTATATAATGGATCACTATTGCATATCGCTGCCCAAATCTGTGCTATCATGTTGGTAGCTTGAAACTGGCCATGGGAGTATTTACGATTCTGGAATTGGCAAACACTACTGATCAGGGCCCTTTTTTCTTGTTTTGATATCTGCTTGTTAACGTTTACCAACACATCAGTGACTGTAAGTGTGATGGAGGATTTGGAGGCTTAAGTGAAGTCCTTCTTGTACTTTGTAGCATGAGTTACAGATTCACCTTATTTATGCTTTTTTTAAAAATTGAGATATAATTAACATAAACATTACATTAGTTTTGATATTTGTGTGTATTGTGAAATGATCATCACGAGTCTTTTTAACATTCATCGCCACACATAGTTAGAGAATTTTTTTCTTGTGATGAGAACTTTTAAGAGATACTCTCTTAGCAAATTTCAAATATGCAGTACAGCATTAGTAACAATCCTGCACAGTAATCCACATGACTTATTTTATAACTAGAAGTTTGTGCGTTTTGAGCCCCTTCACCCATTTCATCCACCCCCCCCCCACTACCCGCCTCTGGTAACCAGAAATCTGATCACTTTTTCTATGAGTTGGGTTTTTGTTTTGTTGTTGTTGTTTTTAGATTCCAAATACAAGTGAGAGCATACAGCGTTTGACTTTCTCTGTCTGATTTATTTGACTTAGCGTAATACCCTTAAGGTCCATCCATGTTGCCACAAATTCACCTTATTTATTCTTTTATGTTCTGCTTTGGTTTAAGAAAGGAAAGGTATGGATGGAGTAATTACAGAAGGAAATCTCCTAAACGTGAAGTTTTTAAATCAGTGAAGACCATGGTGGTAAAAAAATGCTTTTCTCCTTCTTTGGTAAGCTCAAATGTTTGTAACTGAAAACATAAATTAATTCAAGTTACTAGTGTTAAGGTACAAGCCTAACCTTAAGCTTATATGGAAGGATAAGGCAGGCAGTATTTCACATGATAGCCATGGTCATAGCTTAGGGTAGATACATGCAGGAAAATAATTGCCTTATATTAAGTGTTTTCAATACATTAATTTCAGGATGAGGTTTTTTCTTGAGAAGCAACAAAAAGCAAGTGAGTCACTGTGTTTTATCTCCTCGTTAATGGAGACCAGGGCTTATTTATTTTCCTGAGTCAGATGGGTTGACGTTTGCCTTCCAGTATTCCTGTACAGCAAAAGGTCATTCCATCTACACAAAAGCCTGTCAAGCAGAGAGCCTTTTCAGAAAGAAAACTCACTGAAGAAGCACTAGAAAATAGATAAAATACAAAAAGTAGGGCTACTCTAATTCTGTTCTTTTGTTGTACCAGCTTCACTATGAATTCCCAGAAAAAGCAAGAATTGCAGCAGTTCTGTGTGAGGAATCAGCTTGGCTGAGCTGTTCCTTATTTTTAAAATCCATTTATTAGGGGGGCTTTGATGAATTGTTGGACTATGGTATGGCATGGTGGGAACTTAGGATAAATGATATGATGTTTCAGAGTGGGGAAAATTAGACTGGTAACTAAGTAAAGAATCAGGATTCTATTTCTAAGCCTCTCGTGGCTCTAAGAAGGTCATTTTCTTAACTTTCAGTCCATAGCCTCCTGATATTTTAATTGTTACAGATAACCAGGGGGTGAAAGGTAGAATGAATCATGTGATACTAGAATGAGACATCAGTGTGAACACATGTTTAGCTTAATATATTTACAGACGGATTAATAGGGAAATAATTATAGATACGTGTACATATACAGGTGTATATATATATATATATATATGTATATAATACACACACACACACACACACACACACACACATACACACACACACACACACACCCCTATATATTCTCAAACTCTGCCCATTAACAAAACTTAGGAGCAACAATACCACCCAGAAGCAATAAGCACATCTCGTGCCCAGATCTTGGTTTCTAATACCATTCTCCAATAAAAGAACCAGGGCTTCTTGGAGAAGTGGCAGATTTCTGGAGCTGTGGCAGGAAATTTACATGATAAGCCTGGATCATTTGTGGTTCCAGAAAGCAAGTAAGTAAGTACTCAAAAAACTAAAAAATGAGGGTATGTCAACGGAACACCAGAGCCACCTGAAATATCTCCCGATGGTCATGCTGGAACCATGTGAGCAAGAAAATAAATAAGTTAATATTGGCTTGTAACCCAAAGTATTAAATAAACATCCATGAATCCATGCTGATGTAATTATGTGATTTAATAAAAATTTTAAATGGGACATAATAGACAATAATAGAAAATTCTCCCATACAGAAAAAATCCAAATAATTGATGTAAGTAACACCCCCTTAATAGGGTGGGAACTGTAACTGCAGACTTAAGTGTGGACTTCACACAGTGCCCGCCTTCCAAAGAGAACAGGATGGAAACAGGGGGAAAGAGTAACTTTACGGTGGGAGAACCTGCCAGCCACTGCCTCAGTCAGGGGGTCAAGGTCAGCATGTCAGCACTGAGTCAGGTTGACGGTATGTAACCTTTATATGATGTCATAAAGGTGACACTTTAGCTTGTGCCTTCCTCCTTAAAACTGATAATTCCGGTCCAGTCATGAGAAAAACATCAACCAAACCCAAATTAAAGGATATTTTACAAAATGCCTGAACAGTGCTTCTCTAAACTGTGAAGGTCATCAAAAACAAGGAAAGTCTAAGAAACAGCAACAGTAGGGTACCCTAAGGAGACATAAAGACTAAACATAATGTATCAATATTATCCTGGGTGGAATCCTGGAACAGAAAAATAAAATGTAGATTAAAAAGTAAGGAGAAATTATTGAAGTATGAGCATTAGTTCAAAATAATGTATCAGTATTGGTTCTTTACTTGTAACAAATGTGTCATATATTTGTAAGTTACAACTGGGGAAACTGGATGTGGGGTGTAATTGGATTCTCTCTACCATCTTGGCAACAGTATTGTATATCTGTTGACAGAAATCTAATATAGTTGCTGTAAAAACATTCCAAATTGGAAATTTATCATTTTTATTTTACTGAGGTATAACTGACATATAACATTTTTTTAGTTTTAGGTGTATAGCATAATGATTTGAAATTTATATAAATTATGAAGGAAATTTTATTAAAAAATTACAATGACATAAATGCTAGATTTCCCTTACCAAGTTTTCTTATATCTTAAAGAAGATGCTTGGATACATTATGGTGTTTGGTTTTAAAGTCAAGTGTCTGTAGTGTAAATCTGTAGGCAGTAGATGACAAGACATGCTCAGTACAATGATGCTTAATTTTGGAAAGCTTTACACCTTGAAGCATATTAGCGTTTTAATCTAAGTAGCTGAAATCACACTGTAAAAAAGTCAACTGTGTTACGGTCTATTTCTAGCTGTGCCACGATCCAGCATGGCAACTGAGACAAATTTCTTCATCTCACACCCATCAGCCTTTCTGCCAAAGCCACACACATATTACAACCTGTTCAGGACACTTGAGAACCCCGTATATCTAGTAATAGTAATAATAACTACTTTTCTGTTACTAATAACCATGTAGTTTCATTACTAATATTAATCCTTTGTGTTCTGTGTGAATAAACCCTCTAGAATCCAAAGTACAGTTGATTTTCTATCAAATAAGTCTAATTTTCAATATTTTACATAGTGTTGAGCTTTGAAATTTAAAATTTTTGGAAACAAGTAGCATTGTAGTGTGTTTTAGATTGATGGAGGGAGATCATACCCACATCCCATGTGGTCCCAGCTAAGTTAGCTGAGATGCAAAAAAGATCTGTCCATATCCTGAATCCCAGAAGCTGTGAATGTTACCTTATTCGGAAAAGGGGTCTTTGAGGGTGTCATTAAGTATCTTGAGATGAAAAGATCATCCTGGATTATCCAGGTAGGTCCTAAATCCAATGAGAAGCATCCTTGTAGGAGACATGCAGGGAAGATTTGAAATAGACAGAAGAGGGCGAGCCAGTGTGAAACAGAGGCAGAGATTAGAGTGATGCAGCCACAAGCTAAGGAATGCTTAGCACCACCATAACCTGGAAGAGGCAAGGAACAGAACCTCCCCTAGAGCCTTCAGGGGAAGTACCATACCCTGCTGACATCTTAATTTTGAACTTTTTGCCTCCAGAACTATGAGAGAATAAATTTCTGTTGTTTTAAGCCACCAGAATGTGTGGCAATTTGTTACTGCAGTCGAAGGAAATGAATACATTGAAATAGACAATTTATCACATTATCTAAAACCATACCATCCAATATGGTAACCACTAGCCACATTTGAGATGTAGCTGGTCCAAATTAGATGTACTGTACCTATGAAATACCCAATGAATTTTGAAGACTTAGTATGACAAAAAGGCATGTAAAGTAGTTCACTAGTAGCATTTTATGTTAATATATTGAAATAATATTTTGGATATATTGGGTTAAATAAAATATATTATTAAACTTAATTTCATCTTTTTTTGCCTTTCTAAAAAATGTGGTTACCAGAAAATTTAAAAGAACACATGTGGCTCACATTATAGTTCTATTGGACAGAGCTGCTCAAATACAATAGTGAAAACATGTAGAGGTCTGTCTGTAAGAAGTACAACCTTGCCACTGCCAGTTCACCATAAAGTCATCCTTCTACTCTTTATTCATCCTGTAAAAGAATAAAGACTCTTATTGTTTTGCTGTTTTCAAGTTCTGTTACACAGCTTGTTTGGGGTACAAACTCGGACATCCTGTTTTTCATTTTTGTAGTTAAACTGAGTCTGTAAAGACAATCCTTTTAGCAAAAGCATGTGGATTTCTTACCTGACAAACAGGCATTTTCCCTCATGACCTTGTCAAGTAGAAGGCAATTTCCTCATTAAAAAACTGACAAATTTAATAAGAAAACTACGGATCAGCTTACCCTAGTTACTGCATGCTAATGAATACACTGCAAGGTTTATTAGTCAGTTTTTGCTGCAGTAAAACTGCATGAAAAGAAAAAACCTCAAACTCAATAGTTTACAAAACATGCATTTATTTTCTTGTCCAGGGATGCGTAACCAGCTGTGTTATGCTGTGCTATGTTGTGTGGTGGCTGAGTGTCTCAGATCTCAAACAGGGTTCAGATTTTCTCTTCTGGTCTCTGTAATCTCCGTGAAGTAGTACTTACCTGAGGCTGTTCTTCCATGGCAGGGCCAGGAAGTGAAAAAGATGAGCAAAATCCTCCCTGCCACTTAAAACCTTGAATCATGTCTGGCACAATCTACTTCCACCACATTTTATTGGTGAAAACCAGTCATATGGCCAATCCCAAAGTCAGTGGGACAGGAATGTATACTCTACCTACTGGACCCCACTGTGGGGTCCCAGTAGTGAGGGAGTGAAAAACTGAGAACAATAATCCCATCTACCACACAATCATACACTGTTTTCCTCTTTTGCCCTTCCTTTCAATATCAGGTTTACATTAATCAACTATCTAATAGGTGATCAAATTCTTCAGCAGGAAACGTGGGACTCAGAGATGAGGAAACAGCCAGGCCTTGCCTTATAGAACTTTATAGTCTAATGGAGAACACAGGTTCATTATTTAACACATTTTGCTTCCTCATCTGTAAAGCAGAGATAACACTGTTGCCTGCCTTGTACAGTTACCAGGAAAATTCATGTGGTTACACCTAAGAAGAGTGTGCACAGCACTTGGCACATAAAGATTATAAAGATTATAGCTGTTGTATGTATCTGTCTCCTTGTCCATTTAGCTACTTAGTTTGACCTTAATTTAAAAGAATGCAATATATCTGTATTTATATGTACTTTGCAAAGAAAACCAACATGGAAGAAACACACCAGCATGTTAATAGTGCCTACATTTGGGTTTTGGCATAAGGAAGGATTTTTTTTTCTTACGCATATAGGTAGCTTAAAAAATTTCTACAGGGCTTCCCCTAGTGGCACAGTGGTTGGGAGTCCGCCTGCCGATGCGGGGGACGCGGGTTCGTGCACCGGTCCGGGAGGATCCCGCGTGCCGCGGAGCGGCTGGGCCCGTGGGCCGTGGCCGCTGGGCCTGCGCGTCCGGAGCGTGTGCTCTGCGACGGGAGAGGCCACAGCAGTGAGAGGCCCACGTACCAAAAAAAAAAAAAAAATACATTTTAAAAGGTAATTTACCCAATGTATTGGATCACATTGGGAAATTCCAGCTCCACATTATTTGTTTCCTAAAGACTTTCACCAAATTATGTAGATAATTATGCAAACATTAAAGCTTTCATAGATATCGCTTGGATTCTTTAGAAATTTTTTATTGTGTATATATGTGAATTTGATTTCTAACTGATACAAATTTTATTTTAATACTACATCTGCTCAAACTCTGTAACCAATAAAATCATCCATTTCTTTCTTGCCTTACCCTCTTGTTGTTTAAAATGGTCAAGTATTACTTGATTTCCTCTCTTGCACAAAGATGGGTGTGTACTACCACAATAAACACTCATTATATGCAGGGTCTCCCAGGTTCATTTTAATTGTTAAAACTTAATGTCATGAACACAGAACAGTGAGCAATCTGTTTTTTTCTTTTTTCAAGTTCTCAGTGTAAATAAGTTAGGACATTTGAAAATATGAGCTTCTGCTTCCACTAGCAGTTTCATTAATTAATGTGCAGAAGGTTTATCAAACATTTGAAATAAGCTGAGTATTTTGCTGAATTTGTTCCAGATCTTGGAGTTGAGTCGATCACTACGTGCTACTTTTCAGACACTCTTTCAAAGTACTCTAGCTAAATACGAAAGGAGTAAGATTGGAAGGTTCACATCACTGCTGTTTGACCACGAAGGTAAAGGACAACCAGGAGACAGCCCAGTTCTAGGTCCTTCTCTATTTGCAGTGTCAGAAGCATTTTAACATGTTCTAAATCTTTCAATTTTTGCAACTATTCCTGTCTCAAATTCGATTTTAAGCCTCAAGAGCTAAATGATTGAAGTGGTGCCATTTCTAGCACCTTCCGTGGAAGTTTTGCTGCAGCATATTCTGCCATCAACTGTAGTTTTCTAAACCTAATTGCATTTCATTATAATCAAGCAATTCACGCTGCATTTGAACTTTGGGTATATCTTTATTTTCTAGAAAAATTGTTACCTAACAGCCAATTTTGACTTCCTGAGACGTTACTAGATTAACTGAGAAACAAACAAGTATATTTCTAAAGCATTTTCAGCTATTAGAGAGATAAATTATTATGTGAGTCAATAAAAAGTATCATTTTTATGAAAAGGTAGTTAGAGAGAGCACTATCAGGACAAAAGCAGAAATCTGTTTGTTTTTTTTTATTAGAAGTGCCCTATTTTCTCAATCTTGACACTACGAGATGAATGACATCTTCACATAGTCTGGTTAATAAAATTGAGAAAGATTATTGCTGTAGCTCGTATTCTAAGAGGACATTTAAGCATATCAGATTTAGGGTGTTCGCCCCAAACTATCTGACTGAATATGTTATTCATTAAATCTACAAAACACAGACTAGAAATAAGGATAGTTATGGAGGGTCCATTGTCTTGATGGCCTTGGAGTTTTGACCGATTCTTTCAGAAGAAATGTATCCACAGGATGCCTGCGAGCCCCCCATTGCAGAATTTTTATGAAAGTGTAAAAAATAACTCCACAAACAGTGTAGGGAATTGGAGGGGAGTAGGAAGGAAAGATTAAAATAGTGAAAAATCAAAGAAAAATAAGATATCTGAGAACATCTCTCCAATGTTTACAGTAATTCTATGCAATGAACTTTTTGCACTACTGGAAATATTCTCTGTCTGTGCTCTCCAATATGGTAGCCACTTAGCCTCATGTGCCTATTGAGCACTTTCAAACGTGACTAATGTGACTGAGGAAACTGAATTTTTAATTTTATTTAATTTCTAATTTAAATAGGCGCATGTAGCTAGTGGCTGCCTTAGGGGAAAGCACAGGTTAGCAGTTTTACCACTCACAGTGTGGTCTTTGAACCAGAAGCATCAACAACATCTGGGAGCTTATTAGAAATGCAGACTTGGCTCCCACTCAGACCTGCTGATCCAGAATATGTGTTTTAACAACATCCTAAGGCAAGTGGTATGAAAGTTTGAGAGGCACTGCCCTAGAGCAATTTTCACTTGCTAATTAATCACCCATTCAGAAAAAAACTGGGAATTCTCTATTTTTACCATGCACTAACAAACATTAGCAACATATTCATTTTACCCTCCGAAGAGTATGTGATGCAGTAGGAGTGAGTTGTAATCCTGTTGGAACTGCTTACTTTAAATCTTTTCCAAATGTGAACAAAATGTACCGCCTTGATTGATCCATTGATTCATCCACTTATGAAAGAAACACAGAGTCCTTACATGGAAGGTGCTGTCTGAGATTTATTGAGCATCTCTAGTTAAATTTGGGCATGTGTTTTATTTCTCTGCAGTGAAGGAAAAGGGGAGGAAATAAACAGATTACCAGGTTCATTCTTGGGACTGAGATTTAAAAATTACCATTAAAAATTTTAAAGCAAGGAAACATCTTCAGAGCTAGAATTGGAGAATGATGTTGATTAAACAGTTTATTGTGTTTGACTCTTTACCATATGTCTTAATTTGAATTCCCCTAAATCTGACTCTGAGATAGGAACTTGGGTACAAGAAGTCTAGTTGACAATAATCCCAGGAACCACAGTGAGTGGAGTGGTGAGAGTGAAGCAGGGACGGGAAGAAGGACAATAAAGGGCACATTGCTGTGTGTGTCATAGATGTGGGCAACTGGGGTTCAGTCCCTCTTGGGGGACATCTGAGAAGCTATAGGTATTTGAGGGAGGAAGACGTCAGCATGTATGGGAACTATCCACCTAAGCTTCTGGTGACTTCCTGAGTGGTGGTGGTGGTGTGGCACACCTGCAGGGTCTTCTCCACCATAATGTAAATTGCTTCTGTAATAGGATGCTACCCTGCAGAAAGACATCAAGGGCTGTTGGGAACTGAGAACTAAGAACCAGTGAGACACACAAATCTCACCTAGGTCTCCTATTGTTTAATTATTTGGCTTAGGTACATTGCTCTGGGCCCCAGAGTACAGCAGGGGCATTGGATTTTGTAATCAGAGAGGTTACTCCCTGCTCTAAGGTCAGTATTCTTCTGCACCCTTCCTTACCAATATCTGTTATCTCTATTTTCCTGAAACTTACCTTTTTTATCTCCTTCCCTACTCCTCCAGAGAACACTAAAAATAACCTATAGGCTAATGAATCTCAAAAACACAGGTATGATTTGCTAGAAGTTCCATTTGGCCCATGTGTGTTTAGCTACTTCTAAGTTCAAGATATTGTGAGTATTTGAATTATATTTGCAGAATCAAGAGAATGAGCATGCATGGTATGATAAAGGAGATTTTCTGTTTTTTGTATGGCTTCATTTATGTTTATCTCAAAAATGATTTAAAACCACTTACATAGGTTCCTAGTACAATAAGTTCCGGATGGATAGAAAATAAGGGCAAGTATTTATAGAAAATAAGTCTTTTAGATTTAAAAATATTACAGTAAATCAGATTTAGCTATATATTATCTAGTTGACTTTCCTACATAAAACAAAATTCTAAAGGCTCTACAATAAAATCCAGGGCAAATGGTCACACTAATTGCAGAGGATGTAAAGGTACATTCACTTACCTTAAGTAACCTAGTGTCCCTTTGGGAGGTAAGATATATCCCCAAGAATAGGGAACATAAGCTTATAAGGGCACACATTTTATGCACAGTCACATGAGTAGGACTAGAATGAGATTCTGTATATATTTGGGAGAATGTGTGTGGAAAGCCCAGGGGAGACACAACGCTGTCTTTTAGCATCCTCAGCGAGGACTCTTTTGGACATGGGAGCATTTGAACCAAGCCTTGAAGAATTACTGATAGGTGTAGAGACTTCCAGGGAGATTATGCGAACAGTGCTTGGTTTGATTGTGTTGGGTTTAGGGGACTGTGTGTAGATTGCCTGACTGAAGAAGAATATTTGACGGAAAAGAGAAGACACAGTTGGATATGCCAGGGGGAAACATGAGTGCCAGGGGTAGAACTTTAGTTGCGTAATCCTTGGGATCTTCTACAGCTGAACAGACTAAGTTCAGTATACATATATTTTTGGCAAAGTGGAATTGATCATGGCAATAGGACATTATTGCCCCGATAGTTCATCTTCTTTTTAGTCCCGTATAAGAACAGTGTTTATTCATTAAAGAGTTCATCCATTTATTTGCTTTTGTTGAGTGCCTTGGACTAGAACTGCAACACTGAACAGAAGAGCTCACCCTACAGGTAGATAAATGTTCAATGCAATAAATCTTAATAAAAGTGCTCATGAAACTATATACGGTCTAATCAGATTCTCTAATTGATTTGTTATTTAATTCTTATTTTCAATGGAGTCCCATATACTTTGTAAGAAGACAGAATGTCTGGCAGAAAATCTTACAAGAGAAAATCAGAAAACCAATTTGTCAGATACTAGAAGCCCGTTTATTATTCATGCGTAATAGTTCTTCTAGCAGGATGTTCTGATGCATGCTGAAATGGGCCTGCAGACCTACCTCTAGGAAAGCCAGGCTGCCCACAAGCATTATACATGGGGTGTCACTCATTTGCAGTCATTTTGCTGGAGTGGGCAGCAACCTGCAGTCCCTGAACTCCAGCTGGATCCTTTCCATTAAGTCCAAGGCTGAGGCTCCTGGGCAGTTCTCTGGTGCAGGATGCCAGGGTCTTCTGCAGGTCAGCTGAGTTGAAGGTTGGAGCTGGTGAGAGTCAGACATAGATTCCTGGTTGCCCTCACTGCTCCCCCCTTCATTCCCATCTTTCTTTACAAATTGCTTGATGTACAGTTGTGTGGGTCCCACCAGTAGATGCAAACGTGCTGATCTTCCACAGATGTCTTGACCAGCTCCCACGGTTTTGTAAGATGGAATTGCTCTAGTAAACCCTACTTCCCTGTCACTCTGAGTGGCTCTGCCTCCCTGATCTGTGGCGGTTGCATTAGTACCTGTTCACTCCACCCCCTTCATCAGGCCACCTCCAAGCCTTAAAAGCATCACATGACACACCTCTGTGATTGAATATCTTCAGAACATTAAGATCATGGCTTTTTGTTCACCTGCCCTAAAAAGGCCTTAGAACTGAATATATGTAAGTTCTTATGCTGTTGAAATCTGCAGTGAGTGATGAATGGCAATCCCTTATCTATCAATGGAGCACTTTTTTTTTAAACATTTTTTTTTAATAAGTGTATTTATTTATTTTTGGCTGCCTTGGTCTTCATTGCTGCTCGCGGGCTTTCTCTAGTTGCGGCGAGTGGGGGCTACTCTTTGTTGCGGTGCGCAGGCTTCTCATTGTGGTGGCTTCTCTTGTTGGGGAGAATGGTTTTCAGGCATGTGGGCTTCAGTAGTTGTGGCACTCAGCCTCAGTAGTTGTGGCTTGAGGGCTCTAGAGTGCAGGCTCTGTAGTTGTGGTGCATGGTCTTAGTTGCTTCGCGGCATTGTGGGATTTTCCCGGACCAGGGCTCGAACCCATGTCCCCTACATTGGGAGGCAGATTTCCAACCACTGCACCACCAGGGAAGTCCCTCAATGGAGCACTTTCTAAACGCTTTCTTTGTTCTCTCTTTTTCTTTATTTTTTCAAAGATGATCTTTGAGTTTTGCAAAAGTATGTTGTAATGAGAAAATCAAAATCTTTACATTTTATAAGAAGGGTAACTGCTTTGTCTGTGAACTTCTTATCTAATTATAGTCTATTTTTCATACAGTTGCTAAGTACTCTTTATGCATGGGTTGGCTCAAACACACTGATGACCCTGTTTATCTTACCCAACCATCCTGGGGAGAAACTGGAAGAAATGATACCCTTTCTCCAAAGCCTCTGGAACCTCCTGCCTGCACAAAGGGGAGGAGACAACACTGAAATTTCTGAGTCCTGGGAGAACCTTTGTGAAATCCCCATCTGTATAAAATACTTCGAGTATGTTTCCATTAGCTCAGTAATATAATTTTCACATGATTATTGCAGCTAATGATTATGTAAGTATCCCTGATCATGTGGAAAATTAAAGATGTTAAATTAAAATATTGACACTGATATTAGTGAGTAATGGTTGTTTATAAGATATATAAGTTTTGAAAACTTTTTAAATGTAATCTTTTAAAACTCAAAGTTAACATGTCTTTGGTGTACAGAATTAAACATGTGACACTCATTTTGAACTTCACACAATGCTTAACAGCTTTTGTAATACTGTTTTTCTTTTTTTTAAATTGAAGTATTGTTGATTCACAGTGTTGTGGTAGTTTCAGGTATACAGCAAAGTGATTCAGTTATACATGCATATATATATATATATATATATATATGTATATATGTATATGTATTCTTTTTCAGAGTCTTTTCCATTATAGGTTATTACAAGATATTGAATATAATTCCCTATGCTATACAGTAGGCCCTTGTTGCTTATCTATTTTATATATAGTAGTATGTATCTGTTAATCCAAAACTCCTAATTTAACCCTCTCCTCTTTCCTCTTTGGTAGCCATAAGTTTTTTTCTATGTCTATGAGTCTATCTGTTTTGTAAATAAGTTCACTTGCATCAGTTTTTCAGATTCCACATGTAAGTGATACCATACGATATTTGTGTTTCTCTGTCTGACTTACTTCACTGATGAGTATGATAATCTCCTGGTCCATCCCTGTTGCTGCAGATGGCATTATTTCATTCTTTTTTATGGCTGAGTAGTATTTCAGTGTGTGTGTGTGTGTGTGTGTGTGTGTGTGTGTGTGTGTGTGTGTGTATGCCACATTTTCTTTATGCATTCATCTGTTGATGGACATTTATGCTGCTTCCATGTCTTGACTACTGTAAGCAGTGCTGCTGTGAACTCTGGGGTGCATGTATCTTTTTGAATTAGAGTTTTTGTCTTTTCCAGATATATGCCCAGGAGTCAGATTGCTGGATCATATGGTACCTCTATTTTTAGTTTTTTAAGGAACCTGCATACTGTTTTCCATAGTAGCTGCACCAACTTACGTTCCCACCAACAATGTAGGAAGGTTGCCTTTCTCCACACCGTCTCCAGCATTTATTATTTGTAGACTTCTTGATGATGGCCATTCTGACTGGTGTGAGATGATATCTCATTGTAGTTTTGATGTGCTTTTCTCTAATAATTAGCGACATGAGCCTGTTGGCACTTCTGTAATACTTTTATGAGGCTTCTGCATTTGTCATGAGAAAGGCCTTTTTACTGAAGCAGCTTATATTTTCAGAAATGTGACTTCATTCACAGGTCTGAGCCAGTGCTTGGCTTATAAAAAGCATCCAAAATGTTAGTGATTGTTAGGATAATTTTGCAGGGAGGGAATAGTAGGAAATGGGACCATTTGTTCAAAAGTACAGTTTATTTGTAACTCAGATGTTTATGTATCCAGTTTGCTTATAATGTCTGAAAATTTTGAGGTAACTCTATGGTCTTAACATTGTGGTAGGTTTGTCATTGTCTTTGATTTGTAGGCCTCAGGTATCTACGTGAGCAGCAGTTTGTATCCGAAATTATTATAAATGGATTTGCATGTTAGAAATGAGCCTGTCAAACTCCATTATTAACTAAGGTCACAGCAGTAATTCTGATTAATGGAGGTGATTCTTGACAGCTCTGAGGATACTTCCAAGACCTTTATAAATATACACTTTCATAACAGAAAATGCCCTTCATTTCCTTACCTGTAAAGTATGGGTAATAAATATGTGCCCTATGTATTATAATGAAAGTGAGAGAGGTTCCTGAATTAGCTAAATGAGAACAAGCAAGCAGAGCTTAGATGCAGGTACCGGACCATCAGTTAGTCAGTTTCAATGGTCTACACATCCTATTCCTGACTATGATCCTTGCAGAGGACACGACTCCAGTTTGTAATTTTTAAATATTCTGTGAACCCCCAGGTTTGTTCAGGATTTTTTGAAACCATAAATATGAAATCTTAGAGTGACAAGATTCTACTGAATAGCTATAGTGGCATTTTTTAATGTTATCTTCAGTAGATACAATTTTGAAAACGCTGTACATTAAATCAATGCACTTAAGTAGCTAAAACAAGAAAGGCATAACACAATGCAAGGCTGTACTTCAAAAATTCCAAGTGTATCTGTGAGAGTAACAGAAAGATCCAAATCAGAAAGAAAAATTTGCCATCATCGTTCGGAATTTCTTAAGCTTACTGGCAGTGCATACTTTTTTGTCTGTTTGTGTTTTAAATACCCTGATGGAATAGACCAGTTTGACAATCTGAAAAAGAAATGTAAAAACTCAGCTGTCAGGCAAATATCATGTCCCTAGCAAGAGGCATACTGAGGAAAGGATATAACTTAGAAAAATGACACAGGACTCAGCTTTCCCAATTAAGCTAGTGAGAGGAATGAACAGCATTGTTACAATGTGGGAAAAATGAATCCTATAACCTTATAATTATTTGTGAAACTTCCAATGCCATTAATTTTCTTAGATAGGTTATATGTTACACAGCTTTATATGCATCCACTTGTCCTTGTTTTTAGGCAATAAATTGCCAAATTGTACAAACGTAGCCTTCTGGTTCTGAAAGTTTGTGGAACCTGTCATTTCAGAAAGGGAAAAGCAGAAATAGGAGTACAAAACAATGGGAAGTTTTGTGTTTTATTTATTATTTTCAAGACAATCAAATCCTTGAGAGAGTTTCCTTGGAAATAATAGAAGTTTAGGTTCAGAAGGAATCTACAAGGTCCTCTCACCCTACTGGAGGGGTAACGGACCCATCAGATGCTCTTCAAAAAAGTGCTCCCTGATCTAATAAATGTGGGAATCCTCATATACTATATTGCTCTCTTGGAGAGTAACAATTCACATGAGCATGTTAAAGGTTCTGATGAGTCCTGTCTTAAAGAAACCATTTTAAGTTTAACCCAGTGACTCCCAAATTTATTTGACCAGAGTCCTTTTTATGCCCTAAAACCTTGGCACATGGGTAAATGTTTATTTAATCCGACCTTGAATATGTCCTGAGTTCTCAGCCTGTGATCTTTGGACCAGCAGCATCAGCATCACCCAGAACTTGTTAGAACTGTAGAGTCTCTGGCCCAACCCCAGACCTGCTGAATCAGAATTTGCATTTTAACAAGATCCTCAGGTAGTTCATGGGCAGGTTCAAGTTTGAGAAGCACAGGTCTATTTCCGTTCTAATTAACCACCTTCACTTCTGTGAAGTTAGAGGCCTACTGAAAAAATACCTCCTGCACAGAATTTAAATAATTGAGGAACTACAGGGAAGTTGTTAAACCCAAGCAGTGTCTGCATGCACCGTCTCTCTAGTTTCTGTGATTCTGGGAGCTGTCTTTGGAGACCTGCTCTGTTGTTCAGTGGGTTATGAGTGATGAATCTCTAGATTACAAACAGCGAACAGTGGAGCCCATGCCCTTGCCTAGGCACAGTGTCAGCTGGTGGAGTATATAGAACCAGATGTATTGAACTGAAATCAGAGCAGGACTAACACTTCAAAAGAAGATATGTATATGCACAAAAAAGGAAAGAAAGTACAGAATTGCAGCTTGCTGTTGAAAATTGAAATGGATGTTATAACTTTCAAATAGGATTACTGGTTTGTCCTGGAAGGTGAAACATTTATGAGAAATCAAAACACTGCTCATTATGCAAAACTTCGGCAGAAGTATCTCTACCAGAAGCAACTAAAATGGATACAATTGACTGAGAAGGGGCAGAAGGGACCTTTCTGGGGTGATGGAAATGGTATCTTGATAGGGGTTCCATGGGTATATGCTTTTGTCAGATTTGGTGAATTGTTCACTTAATATTTGTATATTTTACTGTATATTACTTATACCTCAATAAAAAAGTAAAATATTTTCTTTTATGAAATTTGAGTACAGTTAGTATTAGATGGAGCAGTGTGGGCTGTCAAAACTCCTTTGATGAAAATGTGCATTTGGAAATGCCCTTTACTTGGTATAGGGATAGTATTGCATTAGAGGGCATAGCCATATGGATTGTGTAGGCTGGTTTACATTGACCTCATAGGCAGGCCAATCAGGGTGCCAGCTCTGCAGGGAAGCCATACATAGGGGTTGTAGAGTATCGATAAAATGGCAATGATAAATGTATTGGTTTTTGGGTGGCTGGTTTTGAAGATTGAATGATTTAATATTTGTAAAGAACTTAGAATAGTCCTAGCACATAGCAAACACTATAAATGTGTTTATTAGGTAAGTAAAACAGCTCCAATAAAGTAGCTACTACAACCGCCATTACTCTCATCTTCGCCAGTTTTATTTTCTTAACAGCACTCTTCACTGTTTAAAATGATCCTGTTGTGAATCTTTTTTTCCATGTTATTGTCAGTTACCCACCCACCTATTCCATGAGCCCCAAGATATAAGGAACCAACCTGTACTGTTCATTGCTGTACCTATCCTCCGCCCCACCACCTGGCACTAGAACAATGCCTTACACACAGTAGATGATCAGTAACATATTGAATGAATGAATATGTGAATAAAGTTTAAACAAAACCAGTTCTTAAAGAAGTGAATTCTGAGATGTAATCTCATTTTCTTAAATACTGAATAAATTATCGTGGACCTATCACGTGCACTCAGTGATATGTAAATAGATTCCTGGAGCTGAGGTGTCTGTTTTGATGGGATCAAGAAAGTCTCTTGAATAAAAGAGCCAACAGTTGGAAAAACCAAGACATGAGCATTCCAGGTAGAGGGAAATGCCAGTGCCAAGCCCTGAATATCGAATGGTTGTAGCTCATCCCAGAATCTGAAGAAAGTGTGAATATCAATATTTAGACTAAGATTTTGTCTCCAGAGAAACAAAAACTTGTTTTTCAGGAAACTTAAAAGCTTAGCTAATACATTTATTACAGCATCTAATTATGCTAGATTTACCTTTTTTCCCTTTAGGATATATATCAACTAAGATTAAGGCAGTTTATATTATGACTGGGAATAAAGCCAAATTAACAACAGGGAAGTTTTGACCTTCAAACCTGGCAAGTGCTATATTTCCATTAACCCCTGCACCTGGCTTCAAACTGCAAGGGGAGGGACCTAATCATGTTCCTCTGTGTACCTTTTAGAAGCTTCCCAAAGTAACTTGTACTTAATAAGCACAATTAATATATAATCAAGTTATATGAATTGAATTTAAAAATGTAGACCACATGCCCAAGAGCTTGAGACCCAGGATTTAAGGAAAGGCTTAGTGTTTCACTAAGACTTTGCCTGCTGGAAGGACAGAGGGGCCACCACACAATCCAGAAGTTGGACCCACTCCTTATAGCTCACAATTTTCTTACTGACCTTGCTAGGCCTGCTGTTTATCTCCCCTGCCAAAAACAAAAAAAACCCTACAAAACATAGTAATGAACAATGGATTTGCTTCCAGGACCATGAGTTTTAAGATAAGCTGCTGGGAGCAAGAGTTTACAACACTGCAAAATATGTTGTGAAGATTTATGTTTGAGTCAAAGGATGGGAATTCAAACGTTTATTTCCAAGGAGCTCAGATAACACACTTACGTTTGAAAGATGACAAGATATTTGTTCAATAACACGTTTACTCTTTCGTTGAGATGAACTTATCTTCTCTGATTTTCACTGTGTAACACTGTTTGAATAGGGGGCTGCAGGGGGTGGCTCGTTTTAGCATTTGCAGAACATTTTAGGGGAAAAAAAAATATTTGATACAAGACCAGATGAGTGTATCTTTCAGCTATCTCCTCTGACTTGCACTTCTGCATTTTTTTTATCATAAGGATACATTAGCCTTCTGGGTTGCCTTCCGCCTTCCCCAACATCATTTTCAGAGCCTGAATTAAAGCAATGTTTGTCTAGCATTTAACAGAACTCGTCCACCTGTACACTTACCAACACTCAGAGAGACCCAATCAAGTCAGCTAGGACCGTGCTTTTCAAGCTACAAAGTGCATCCAGATCCCCTGGGGAGCCTTTAAAAGGCCCTTCTGATTCCACAGGACTGGGCTGGACCTGAGATTCCATATCTGTAACAAGGTCCCAGGTGATCTCATGGACCACACTCTGAGTAGCAAAAGTCTAGAAGGAAATCCATGTGTCTTCTGGAACTGACCCCTTTTTTCTTTTTCTTTCTTTCTTTTTTTTTTTTTTTTTTTTTATGAAATCTGGTTTTAATCCTTGAAACATCATTGCATATCTTTTGCCTCTGAAATGGATGGATATAAACCTCCTAGGCAGTGAGTGCCAAAGAAGCTAGTCTTATACACCATCAGCAGCCATGTCCAGGAGAGCTGAGTCCTTAATTTCTGGATTTTCCCTTGCAGTGGGCTGGTGTGTATGTCTACACTGCATTCAATTTTAGAAAAAAGAAAGTTTTTGCAATTTTCTTCAAGAGAGAACACTTCTCTGCTGTTTTTAAAACGTATTTCTCATTTTTCTGGTATCTTCCAGCAGGCAATGGAGGAACCTGATTAACCTCAGCCCTCTTTCACTTTGAGTTTCATGGTGATACTTTTCTGGCACCATCGTCAGCAGATCCTGCTTTTATGTGGAGTTGAAAGGACCACAGGAAACACTGCTTCTTTTCTCTCGGGAAAATCCAGGGACTCACTGGCAATGTGATTTCTTTCCCTGAAATGTGGAAGGATGATTGGCAAAAATGAAACATAGCACAGCAATCATTCTTCACTGGGGGCCAAGTCCATGAGCAATGAGGTAGTTTAACTCTTAGCAGTTTCTGGACAAGGCTTTAAATAATTCATAATCCTAAGGAAAGAAAAGTTCTATTTATTTCCAGTGGTGTTTGAGAAAATAGGAAATCTATTACAATTTGATTTTCACTCCATTCATGGAAAACCAAAGAAGTTAACTAGTTTTCTTTATTTGTTTGCACGCACATATGCGTGCATATGTACACACACACACACCACAAACTTGAAGTTCAGGATAGAAAATCGATGAGGAAAATGGAATATAAATTTAAGCTATTTTACAGTCTAAGCTTCAGACCCTTATATAGGCTGAGATATTCAGAGCACAGAGGAAAATAATGAACTGGATGAGGATGAGAAAGTGCCAAAAGTGGAAAAAGATTATTATAATAAGATAACAATGCAGATCAGGAATCTGGATATACCCAGATTTGCGGTATAGACTCATGGAAGATGAAAGTCCAGTTTGTTCCCCCAACTAGAGAGTCTAATAGGAAACCAGGCATCTGAGGATTTGAAGATTTAAACCTTGAAATTTGATTCTCTAATCATAATTGGTCTTAGCTAAGTTAGAAAATACAGGGGTGGGATGGAGCTTGAATGGGAATGGGAGGGTTGCACAGACAGCTGTCTGGAGAGGGAGACAGTTAAAAAGACTGTTTGGGCCCAAATGATTCAGGACATACTCAGCTAAAGCTTCTATGACCTGAGTCTCAAAAAACTAAATCTGAGGTTGACGGTAAGGTTTTTTATGGCTATGTTTAGATAAAAGAAAAGAAAAATATAGTGTCAGTAGAAAGGGCAAGATTATTCACTTCTAGTTTGTATACTCCATCACCAAAAATCACTTTTAAACTGCAAAGACGTACCAAGTGTCATGAAGAACAAATTGTGACAGATTAAATAAGAAAGATGAGTTCAGAGATCTCAGGGAAACATGTGACTGTGGACTCAGGTAGTCCAGGCTGTCTTTGGGAAATGATGGAGAAAAAATGTGGTGTCAGAAGTTAGGAACTTCTTTGACTTCCGTCTAGAGTTTTGCTTGGCATCTTTCTCAAATACTTCTCAGAAATATTAGAATTAAGTGGAAAAAGTTTTCATTCTATCCCATGACAGTTAATAGAGAACGTGCAGATTACGGATTAGACTTATGATTCAGGTGCCATTGATGGTTCCTGAAAGAGAAGGCTTCTTAAAAGCCGCCAGGAAACCAATATGACACCCAGTAAGAAAAGAGGAGTTTCTGCGTTGTCTGTGGATCCCTTTACTCACTTGTTTCCTATCCTCTTCTCTCCTGGGAACATGCTCCAGGTAGGAGAGACCACCTTCCTGCCAGTCTTGGACATTTTAAGTATGTGCTGGGAACACCAAAATAGCTGCTGCAAGTAACTACTCAGTCAATTTTAATTTCCAGAGTAAAAAATTCAACTGACTTGAATTTTTTAACTTCTTAAACTCTTTAATAACTAAATGAAATAACTTGTGGTGGGAAGATAAGAGAATTTCCTATAGACCTTTTGAACTAGAGCTCATAGATTTCAGTGCCGTCACAGGCTAAGGTGATACAATGAGGTTATCAATCAGTGCTTTTCAGGCCTTGACCTGAATGGTTATGAATTCCATTTTGAGGGTTGGGAACTACAATATTAAAAAATGAAATATGGGCTTCCCTGGTGGCGCAGTGGTTGAGAATCTTCCTGCCAATGCAGGGGACACGGGTTCGAGCCCTGGTCTGGGAAGATCCCACGTGCCGCAGAGCTACTAGTCCCATGAGCCACAACTACTGAGCCTGCGCGTCTGGAGGCTGTGCTCCTCAACAAGAGGCCGCGATAGTGAGAGGCCCGTGCACCGCGATGAAGAGTGACCCCCGCTTGCCGCAACTAGGGAAAGCCCTCGCACAGAAACAAAGACCCAACACAGCCAAAAAGAAAAAAAAAAAAAAAAGAAATAGAATATAATAAAGTCAAGTATAATATAATGGAAAACACCAGAGCGTATCACAACTAGTAAGGTTAAGTGCTGGTTTGCCTATGTTTCAGTTACGTATATACCTGTGTGTATGAGTGTACTGAGTGATGATGTGCATTTTGACTGAGGGGCGTGATCAGAAAAATGTAAAACCACTGACAAGCATCGATGTATTTCTGTTAGAAAGATTTTTAAATGAAGCTCTTTATGGTAAAAGGAAAGAAGAACACAAAATTTTGAGGATCTACTCTACAAAGGCACTTTTATCCTTTCAACCTCTGATTATTAAGCATTATGTTTTACTGTGTTTATGGATGAACTCTCAATGGCCTAAAAAAGGTGAATTAGCTTCAGTGGATTAAAAATATAAATTACCTTGAGTCTTCCCTGTTGCTTATAAGTGTCAGAGCCTGAATTCGAACATGAATCTGCATTAGCCACACTAAATACATATGTTTGTTAGAGTTCAAGGTTGGGCAACAGAAGGGCAGGTCAGCTTGAGAAGCTGTAAGCATATGATGAAGGCTGAGAGTCTGAACCCTGGAGTAAAGTCAAGGGTTATTTACTTTGTGGTTGGGCAAGTAAAAGTGTGAATCTGAAGACAGGTCTGAAACTAGAAGATAAACCCATGGGAGAAGTAGGAAAATGTGCCATGAGTTTGAGTTACATTTGTAAAAGAGCAAAGCTGAGTTCACGATGGGAGAATTTCTACATAAGTAGAGAGGGTAGAGGTGATCATCAAACGCTGAGGTCGCTGGAGAGAGTCTGCAGATGATGTGAAAGCCAGGCATGTTTAGAAGCGAAGGGAATAGGAAGGAGGTTCTCCCAGGTCAGTTTTAAGGCTGAGATTATACTTAGGAAAACTGGGTGCATGGTTGGAGCAGGCTGAGCTGGTGCACCTGTGGACAGTAGCCTCAGGATCACCCTGCCTGGGAACGGGATGGGCCCAAAGCTGGGCTGAGAATGCAAGTTGCAGGTGCATGTTTAATGAATCTAGCTGAGAGAATTAGGGGACAAAGGATGTTAGGATTCAAACTTGTTCTGATGTGAGAATTTCCTTTTCAAAGACTAAGCTAACAGAACTATAGCAGTGCTGATGATGAAAATTTCTATTTTTATTTCTCATCAAAAGAAAGAAGAGAAAGTGGAAATTAAAGGACAAAATCTTTTCCCATTGTTTCCCATTGTTTATCTTTATTGGTTTAAAACATAAAAAGAATTTATATTATGTTATTGTTACATATTATGTATTACTATACAACTATATATTGATTTAATATATATTTTTTAACATCTTTATGGAGTAAAATTGCTTTACAATGGTGTGTTAGTTTCTGCTTTATAACAAAGTGAATCACTTATACATATACATATATCCCTATATCTCCTCCCTCTTGCATCTCCATCCCTCCCACCCTCCCTATCCCACCCCTCTAGGTGGTAATAAAACACGGAGCTGATCTCCATGTGCTATGCGGCTGCTTCCCACTAGCTATCTATTTTACATTTGCTAGTATATATAAGTCCATGCCAGTCTCTCACTTCGTCCCAGCTTACCCTTCCCCCTCCCCATGTCCTCAAGTCCATTCTCTACGTCTGCATCTTTATTCCTATCCAGGCCCTAGGTTCTTCATAACCTATTTTTCTTTTTTTTTTTAGATTCCATATATATGTGTTAGCATACGGTATTTGTTTTTCTCTTTCTGTCTTTCTTCACTCTGTATCACAGATTCTAGGTCCATCCACCTCACTACAAATAACTCAATTTCCTTTCTTTTTATGGCTGAGTAATATTCCATTATATATATATATATATATGCCACATCTTCTTTATCCATTCATCCGATGATGGACACTTAGGTTTCTTCCATGTCCTGGCTATTGTAAATAGAGCTTCAGTGAACATTGTGGTACATGACTCTTTTGGAATTATGGTTTTCTCAGGGTATATGCCCAGGAGTGGAGTTCCTGGGTCATATGGTAGTTCTATTTTTAGTTTTGTAAGGAACCACATACTGTTCTCCACAGTGGCTATATCAATTTACACTCCTACCAACAGTGCAAGAGGGTTCCCTTTTCTCCAAACCCTCTCCAGCATTTACTGTTTGTAGATTTTTTGATGATGGCCATTCTGACTGCTGTGAGGTGATACCTCATTGCAGTTTTCAGTTGCATTTCTCTAATGATTAGTGATGTTGAGCATCCTTTCATGTGTTTGTTGGCAATCTGTATATCTTCTTTGGAGAAATGTCTACTTAGGTCTTTTGCCCATTTTTGGATTGGGTTGTTTGTTTTTTTGATATTGAGCTGCATGGGCTGCTTGTAGATTTTGGAGATTAATCCTTTGTCAGTTGCTTCATTTGCAAATATTTTCTCCCATTCTGAGGGTTGTCTTTTCATCTTGTTTGTTTCCCTTTGCTGTGCAAAGCTTTTAAGTTTCATTAGGTCTCATTTGTTTATTTTTGTTTTTATTTCCATTTCTCTAGGGGGTGGGTCAAAAAGGATCTTGCTGTGATTTATGTCACAGAGTGTTCTGCCTATGTTTTCCTCTAAGAGTCTTATAGTGTCTGGCCTTACATTTAGGACTTAATCCATTTTGAGTGTATTTTTGTGTATGGTGTTAGGGAGTGTTCTAATTTCATTCTTTTACATGTACCTGTCCAGTTTTCCCAGCACCACTTATTGAAGAGGCTGTCTTTTCTCCACTGTATATTTTTGCCTCCTTTATCAAAAATAAGGTGACCATATGTGCATGGGTTTATCTCTGGGCTTTCTATCCTGTTCCATTGATCTATATTTCTGTTTTTGTGCCAGTACTATACTGTCTTGATTACTGTAGCTTTGTAGTATAGTCTGAAGTCAAGGATCCTGATTCCTCCAGCTGCGCTTTTCTTTGTCACGATTGCTTTGGCTATTCGGGGTCTTTTGTGTTTCCATACAAATTGTGAAATTTTTTGTTCTAGTTCTGTGAAAAATGCCATTGGTAGTTTGATAGGAATTGCATTGAATCTGTAGATTGCTTTGGGTAGTATAGTCATTTTCACAATGTTGATTCTTCCAATCCAAGAACATGGTATATCTCTCCATCTGTTTGTATCATCTTTAATTTCTTTCATCAGCGTCTTATAGTTTTCTACATAGAGGTCTTTTGTCTCTGTAGGTAGGTTTATTCTTAGATATTTTTTTGTTGTTGTTGTTGCAATGGTAAATGGGAGTGTTTCCTTAATTTCTTTTTCAGTTTTTCATCATTAGTGTATAGGAATGCAAAAGATTTCTGTGCATTAATTTTGTATCCTGCTACTTTACTAAATTCATTGATTAGCTTTAGTAGTTTTCTGGTAACATCTTTAGGATTCTCTATATATAGTATCATGTCATCTGCAGACAGGGACAGCTTTACTTCTTTTTTTCTGGTTTGGATTCTTTTTATTTCTTTTTCTTCTCTGATTGTTGTGGGTAAAACTTCCAAAACTATGTTGAATAATACTGGTGAGAGTGGGCAACCTTGTCTTGTTCCTGATCTTAGTGGAAATGGTTTCAGTTTTTCACCATTGAGAATGATGTTGGCTGTGTGTTTGTCATATATGGCTTTTATTATGTTGAGGTAAATATACCTACTTTCTGGAGGGTTTTTATCATAAATGGGAGTTGAATTTTGTTGACAACTTTTTCTGCATCTATTGAGATGATCATATGGTTTTTATCCTTCAATTTGTTAATATGGTGTATCACATTGGTTGATTTGCATATACTGAAGAATCTTTGCATTCCTGGGATAAACCCCACTTGATCATGGTGTATGATCCTTTTAATGTGCTGTTGGATTCTGTTTGCTAGTATTTTGTTAAGGATTTTTGAATCAATATGTATTATTAAGCTTTTTTATTTAATTAATTATAAGCTCCAAATGAGATAGAAAAGAAAGCAAAACAGTCAAAAATGCTACTCAATTTTAAGCACTATTCTGAATGTTGAAGTTCTTTATGGGAATTAACAGAACCTCTAAGATTATTTTCAGTAGGCTATTTTCATTGTCACTAGGTAGACATGAAGCTTGGATTACGGTCATGATCTGGAAGCTATACTAGAAGAATGTTTACCTGAATGGAAACATCAGTCTTTTTTGCTTTGAAAAAGAAACAGAAGCAAAGGAAAAGCAGAAGGAGATGGAGGAGAAAAAGAAAAAAATATCTTTCCAACAAAATGCAACAAATGTATGAATCCAAAAGTGATTTTTAAATACCATAAATTGTTTCACATTCTTTCTTGATAAGTTTTGCCACCAAATGAGTTTATGGCAAATTCATGGCCAGATTTGTGGTTTTCAGAGATTTTAGGATTTCCAGATTATGGGTGGGGGATTATAGACCTGTATTTGGTATGCAGAGTGTTGGCGAGGGGCTTCACTATTCATTCTGATATCCCCTTTCTGGGTTTCTGTCTGTGTCAGCACATTCTGCACAATGGTGTAAAGTTCTCCTGATAATTTAGTGTCAGCAAGGATTACTTTGGAGGTCACGTTTTCACATGAGGGTTTTGGAAAGAGCAAAGTATTAGTTGAAATATAATTTAACAATTGATTTGAAGGGGCTTAGATGCTGTAATTAGTCTGCTCAGGCTGCCTTTAACAAAATACCAGAGAATGGATAAACTACAGAAATTTATTTCTCATATTCTGGAGGCTGGGAAATCCAAATTCAAGATGCCAGTAAGAGAAGTTTCATTTTGAGGCTCCTTCTCTTGACTTGTAGACAGCTGACATCTCCCTATATGTGCATATGACCTCTCCATTGTGTGAACCAGAAGAGAAAGAAAGAGGAAGAGAGATAGAGAGAGAGACTTCTCTGGTGTCTCTTCTTATAAGACCACTAATCCTATCATATTGGGACTGCACTCTTGTGATTATTGGATTTTCATTACTTACCTACATATAGTCACATTGGGGGTTAGGGTTTCAACATATGAATTTGGGTGGACACAATTCAGTCTGTAGCATAGATTGAAATTCAGAAGTGGCTTTCGCTGCTTACCAGATGATTATGTGCTGTGGTTTGTGGCAGTTTTTTTTTTTTTTTAATCCTATTTCTTTTCAATTCCATGTTTGCTTCTTTTCTAAGAAATTCTTTCCCACATGATCAAAGAGACAGGAACCTAAAAGTGGCATTTGAAGTTGTCAGCATTAAACCTTTGATCGATGGAGCCTAGTTGCCAGTAGAGCAAGGAGGAGAGAGATCAATCAGTCATCTAAATTCGCGGGGCAGAGGTGTCGAAATCCAGTTGGCATGGAAAATATTTCCTGTCCTGAGTTAAATTTAGTACTGAACCCACTTTTTCTGGATGATTTCTCCCAGGGGTGCCCGTAGGGGCCGGCAGCATGTGACCCCTTCTGCCTGTGCCATCTGTAGGTTTTCTCATCACACATGGAATCCATTCACCAGTCCTGGCTAGAACCAGTTTCCCAGAGTGAACTGATTCAGCATCATGGGTACAGTCAGCTGAGGTTAAACAAACTTCTAATTAGACCCAGGACAGTTTATTAACACAGTTAGCTTTCTGGAGGACAGTTACAACAGGAAGCAAATTCCTTGCAGCATCCTGTCTTTTTTTGAGCAACGTTAGTTGATCAAGAGGGAAACCTCAGAATCAGGAGTGTAATTGTAAACACCTAGGAGCTTAACTTTCTAATAACTGTAAAATTTTAACTGCAAACTTTCTAATAACTGTAAAGGAATATATAACTTTCTAAGAACTGTAGTGCAAGAATGGATTCTAGAAAAATTGCTGGGAAATTAATTGTTAAAGTGCTGAAGGTTTTAAATTTGGGGAGAATATAGTTATTTTGGTTTGCAACATGAAAGCTGTTTTTGCCCATGCTTTCTGGAGGTCTCCTGAAAAGAGGGGACCTATGAATTGCAAAGTCAAGCATAGACTGTGGAGTGACATTGTTGGTGTCATATTCTATCCTTGTGACCTTTGTCAAGTTCTCTAATAATCATGTGTGTCTCAGTTTCCTGAGCTGTAAATGCAAGTAGTAAAAAGCAACTGTCTCACAGGATTGTTGCAAGGATTAAATGAGAAAATATACAGAGAACATAAAAGGGGAGCTGGCATCAAGTGAGTGTTCAGTAAATGATGGATATACCATCATCATCATCATCATCATCATTATCATCATCATCTTCTATATAATCAGCACCATTATCATCATCATCATGGATGGGCTTTATCAGATGATAATCATTGTATCCATCTGATAATGTTCCACTGCTAATTGCCCCAGGAGTGGTGTGAAAGAAGTCTGTACATAGGTGCTGAAAGTGTTTAATTCCAACAGTATAATATCTGGAGTATCTGATTCTAACAGTATCAGAGGATAAGCTGATTCTCTGGAAGAGGGGTATACTTCCTTCTATTGAAAAATATGAATTAGTCAACCCATCATATTTTTTGTTCTTGCCCTTATTACCAGAAAATTACAAGATGATTTTCCATCACAGTGACTATTAGTTTCTATGACTAACATGTTTATTTCTTTCCTTTCTTATGAATTTGATTTTCTATTCATAAGCTAAAAAACACACACATTCTAAAATGTGTGTGCCAGGAAGAGACAGGAAGTTAGTCGACAATTGTTTAATTCCTGTATTCATTCCAGTTAGTTAGTGTCTGCACTTCCTTCTGAAATGTAAACATTTTTGGAAGTATGGTCTCTATCTTGTTATTTTTCATTCTTTCATTCATAAAAACTTGGATGAAGGTGTCCAAAACGCTAGACACTAAGGTTTCACAGTGGTGAAACACCTGGTCTCTATCTTTAACTGTATAGCATAGAGCAGAGGACAAATTTATAAAATAATAGTAATAATATCTACTATCTATATGAACACATAAGATCAGGAGGGTGGGAATTTCTTTCTTATTCACTGCTTTATCTCTACTACTAAGACAGTGTCTGGAACAGATTATATGCTCAATTAATATTTCTTCAATAAATTACTATGCCAAGCATTTTACATATATTAAAAATATAAGAACTAACATTTATTGAGCAATTCATATCTATATGCTAAGCACTATACTTGACATTTCACAATACCATGAGAAATAATTATTAATACTTTGAAACAGAAGTGAACATTAAGGTCTAGAGAGATCATATAGTTCGCCCAGGGTCACGCAACTAATAAGAGCCAGACAGAGGGCTGCCTGGTTCCAGAGTCCATACCCTTAACCAATACCTCCATCTTTTACACTGTCTTACCCTACTACCACAGAGGTGGAGAGATAGTTTCCCCTAACGAAACTGAGACTTCCTAATGCAGGACCTGCTTACTCCAAAGAGTACACCCTTTCACTATACCACCCAGCCTCTAATGCACATAGACAACTAGACCTATACATGTTCTAATGAAAGTCTGTACACATTGTACTGGGACCTTGTCATGTAGTCACAGTTCTTGATTCCATGACATGTGACATGCCTGAAGTAGAATACCTGTTGAGCTGAGCTACAAAGTTAACCCATTGGTGATGGAATTTGGCATGAAACTTACAAGCTACCCATTGATTTGCATTGGTCACCCTTCACTACACTGCTTAGTTCTTGTGTAGATATTCTCTAAACATTAAGGCAGTTTCTATTCTTGCCATAGAGAATTGTGGGACATAGATGTGGTAGACAGAATTCTGAGATGGTCCCCCTAACCCCCACCCTGTGTTGTCCATGCCCTCCATAATTCGCTCCCCTGGAGGGTGGGCAGGATCTAAGGACTTTCTTCTAGCCAACAGAATATGACAAAGGTGAAGGAATTCTCTGCAGATATAATTAAAGTCCCAAGTCAGCTCATTTAGAGTGAATCAAAAGAGATCTCCCATCCTAGATGGGCTTGACTTAATTAAGTGAAAGCCCTTAAAAAATAGACTGGGACATTCCTGAGATGAGAGACTGTCCTCACAGACTTGATGAAGTTGGTAGCCATGTTGGAGGGGCCCACATGGCGAGGACACGTGGCAGGTTCTAGGAACTGCGAGCAACCAACCTCTGGGATCTATGGAAGCCAGTAAAACGCCAGGGCCTTCAGTCATACAGCTCAAGAAATTGAACTTAGCCAACAACTTGAATGATCTCAGAAGAGAACTATTTCCCAGTCAAGTCTCTCGGTGATAATATAGCCTAGCCTAGCTGACACCTTAGTTGCAGCCTTGTGAGCCTCTGACAGAGGACTCTGCGTGGCTGTGCTCAGATATCTAATCTGTGGACACAGAGAAAACGTGTGCTGCTTAAGCTGCTGGATTGGTGGTAATATCTTACGTAGAGATGGAAAATTAATACTGGTGCCTTAGTGACACGTCAGTTGTAATCCCAAAAGGTTAGTTAATGCCACCATTATGTCACTGGCCTTATTCCTGTGGTTTCATTTCTTACAAGTAAACTTTTGGATTCAGTTAAAAGTTAATGTTCCAGTTCCCCTTAGATAGACTAAAATGCAAAGAGTTTTTTCAAGGAAGCTGTATGTTCTAAAATACCATTATTGTGGTTCAGTAACTCCAGGTGGGAAGATGAACTATAACAAGATTACAAGCATCTCTAAGGATAAATTAGAAAAATGCTAGGTGATCCCTAGATGAGCTGTGCTAAATTTCCTCTCCATATGAGGTAGATAATGATGTGTTTCTCTACTTCTTTTGAAAGTTCCATCATTAAGAATATTGAATATAATATGTGAGTACCTACATTAATTTTTTTGGATCAATGACTATCACTGCTTCACTAAATCTAGAAACCTCACTTTGTGTTCAGAAAAACAAGCAAGCACTTCAAGGTAAGCTTTCACTCTCTTACTACATGGGAAGAGATTTTTAATTAAACAAATCTGTTATCACCTAACACTGTTCGTCTTCCTTCTCTCCCTCTCCTCTCTCTCTTCCCCCATCATTTCTCAGATCTTAATATCTGTTAGCTGCCCTCCACATAATCCAACCCCCCACCCCCACTCTAGGTTTACATCCTTCTAGCTCCAAATCCAAGAGAGAGCCCTGGTTCCACATACTCTAGCAAGAACCCTGGAGTACCTTTCATTGGACCCACTTATGTTGTGGGCCAACCCTTGACCTAGTCGCTCTGGCCATGGGCTTTGATGATCTGGTAGCCAGGCCTGGAATTCATGCCCTTCCCTATAGTCAGGAGCAAAGTTGGTTAATCAAAACCATGTGGACTGGAGTTCTGTTTTCGAAAAAAGGGAAGTGGATGAAAAGTTTATTTTACAGAAACGACTTCCAAAAAAAAGCAGAAGTTTTTCCAGGGGATGGAAGTTGAGAAACACATTTAGAATCATCTGAAGATTGGAGGGAGTTGGGGATAGAAGAAAGGACATTCTAAAACACCTACTAAAATATCACCTACTAGTACGGGTAGAGACAACTAGATCAGTGGAATAGAAAAGATTAGAAGCTGTTCAAATAGGCATGACTCATTTAGAATGGCTGCATGAAATGCTATTTCATTATAAAGCCATTGTTTTAGAAACGTTTTTAATAAACTATACACAAACACATGAACAGAAAATCTTACAGTTCTTAGTGCATTTAATATGTATTTCTCAAATAGCCAGTCATCTAGTAGAGTGACAGCTTATTGGATTCACATCAATTTATTCTCTCTGATGTGGTGTCTATTTCTAGCAGTATTTTGTATTATCATGAACATTTCTGAGCCAAGATGGCTGATAAAAATGTGCATATGTTAGCTGTGGCAGTGTGCACAAGAATGGCAAAGAAAAATATCCAATTTGATGTTAAAATACCACTTTTACTGGGCCCTGGGCACTCACAAGGTGATGATCAAGGAAATACTAGGTAAAATTACTAATTATATAGGTATTAGGGAAGATCTTTGAAAACTTAATAGGTCATATACACATTGCTGCAGCCTCAGAGGACTGACATCTGGAGAAAAAGAAATTGCCAATAAGTGATACTGAGATTGCATCTCTTTATAGAGACTATGCCATAATGAGGAGGTCATGCACTCAAACATAAATAAATCTACATGAATAATTTTATACATTTCGTATATTTATAAATACATTTTATTGCATATATTTATCATTTATGTAATTACTGTATTCTATATACTTTATATATTTATATTATACTTTATTTTTTATATTTTGGTATTTTTAATGTGTATGAGTAATTTCATATATGTTTATTTTTGGTAATTAAGCACCAGGTGTAAGTGACATTTCCAATTAATTGGGAAATGGTATCTTTTGTAAGAGTTTTGGGACAAAGTATAAACATGTAATGTGAGTAATTTTGTCACCCTGCCTTACACCATATAAATAAATAAGTTCCAGATGGCATAAATATCTAAAATATTGAAGGAAATCCAAAATTACTAGAATATGAAAAAAATACTTTTTATAATTGTGGAGGGAGAGAAGACATTTCTAGACATGATACAAAACCCAGAAACCAGAAAGGAAATCATAGGCAGATTATCTGTTTAGCATTGTTGATTGTCTGATTGGCCAAAGATGCAACAAAGGTCAAAGATAAGTTATAGACTGAAAGAAAACACATATGATATATATTTACAACTATTATATATATATGGCTCAAATCAACATGAAATGAGGTTCTTGGGCATCTCTGAATGTAAGCCCCACTTGTCTCCTATCTACAAGGTCTAGAGTGCTTCAGGAATCAATTCCTACTGCCCCTGGCCGGGTGCTCTGAGGTCTGCCTCTCTATGGCTTCTGTACAGCATTCCTTCCCAGAGGATCCTTGGGACCCAGCTCCTCACCTCCCTTCTCAGCAGAGCCACAAAATTCTCAGTCCTCACCCCAAACCACAAGGAGAGTATCTCCTTAATCACTAGCCACAGGCTGTCTCACCTGGTCCCATGATGAAAGAAACACACCCCCTGTTCTTCTTTGGTGATTTGGCACACTCCTGGCCTTACATGGGCCCTCCAGGCACTGCCGATTAACTCTTTGGATGTTGACTTCACTCCAGAAAGAAAATTGAGAAGAAAAGAGGGTCAGGAACATACTCTCAAGAAGGCCATCTCCTCCGAATCCCCCTCTCTGCAGTTAGTTTTGAGCATCTCCTGAGAGCCTGTAAGGTTACTTTAAACTACGTTTGTATCCCCAGTGCTTTACATAGAGCAGGCATTCAGGAAGTATTTTGGCAAGACTGAGCAAAGGATTTAACAGTCGACCGAGAACACATTGCTGACTCCCTCTATCTTTTCTATCCACAGGATTCAGGTTTGGTGGCTGAAGTAGTTGTAGTAAAGATGTCAAGCTTTGAGGTATCTAGTGGACATTAGCACACTGGCATGTTTCTTAAGACTAAGGGATTCTCTTATTGACCCTTTCCAAACAATACCTAAAACAAAACCTCTTAAAGCCTTCAAGTGATGACAGGATGTATTTTTCCCTAAAATTCATAAATACAAGTAGCATAAACCATTATTATTTCATAAGAAAAACTGTGCTACAGAAATACTCAGATGCTTAACCAAGGGAGCTGGGTTTTCTGTCACATTTTTATTTGAAGTCTTATATGTATCATACTATTCAGACCACATCCCAAACGGGCATCTATTACTCTTTGAAGTTGTGTGGCATTTGGATATTTAGATTTATGACATTTAGGTATTTGGATAGATACGTGGGTAGCAGATCTATAAGTAAAACTTGGATCTTTTCTAATATTATCCTACTTCTACAGTATTTTCTAAATTCTGCCTTCTATTTGATTTATACCTTTCCCTGCCTTTTTTTGACTGGTTAGATTTTTTTTCTTTTCTTTTCTTTTCTTTCTATATTATTGGCCTTTATACAGGCATAGAAAACTCCACTTCTCATGTACCAAAAATCTTAAATTTTTGAAAATGTCCTTTGACTAAATCATCCCTTGTCCTCTTCTGAAACTATTATGACCTTTACTTTCTATTTTATTTTAATTAGCAATATCTTAGAGATTTGCAAGCTTATTTGTGGGTGCATATATATTATCTTGTTAAGTCCACAGAAGTGATGCATATAAAAGATTATGTTAGTTTCAAAGAATTTTGTGCTAAAGAAACGATAAGAATCCTAAATAATAGAATTTCACATATTCAGAGCTTCTTTCATTAGAGCATTTGAAATATAAGCTGATCACATCAAGGTCACCATGAGGTAGGATGATTTAAACTAGTTGTGCTTGGACAAGAATACCTTGTAGCTTCAAAGCCAGCAATCAATCAGTGACTGGAAAACATATCTCTAAGGCTGGAAAATCATTTTAATGGTGGCCAATATTCTGCTGGCAAAAAGGCTTAAACACTTGAGAAGCCCATAGCTAATATTGATATGAGTGATGATAAATAAGGACACATTACTTTTATTGTTCTGTTTTCTTTCTTCAGAAACCTTTGGACTTTTTTATTCACATTTTTATTGTCTAAGAAAACTGCTTAACAGTTATAGCTGGGACCTTGAAAGGAGAAGGGAAACTCATCCCCAGAGATACCTTATGTTTTCTGGACTTTCTGCAGGAATTGATTGCTATATGTTATTCCGTCTCACACCTTTTTTTTTTTTTGCGGTACGAGGGCCTGTCACTGTTGTGGCCTCTCCCCTTGCGGAGCACAGGCTCCGCACGCGCAGGCTCGGTGGCCGTGGCTCACGGGCCCAACCGCTCCGCGGCATGTGGGATCTTCCCGGACCGGGGCAAGATCCCGTATCCCCTGCATCAGCAGGCGGACTCTCAACCACTGCGCCACCAGGAAAGCCCGTCTCACACCTTTTAACTGGTAAAACACTTGTCTCTTCAGGGCTTACTCATGTTTCCATATATCTGGAAAGTTTGTATATTACAGCTAGCACACAGCTAAGAAATTAACACAGACGTACTATTTTACAGTAGAAGGGACTTGAAACAGAACAAATTCAAACGACTTTACTGCAGTCATTCAGCAGAGTAATCTTTTCCAAAACGTATCATCACAAGAAATCTGATTATGTCCCTGCAAATAAGTAGCTACATCTCTTAACAATGTTTCAATTATTATTATTGCACACAATTAAAGGTAAATCATTGTTTCTAACTGTTGATATTACAATTAAGGCAGTATCACCATTTCTTCATTGAAGTCAAGCATGGTTAGCTCTGCCGAATTTGAGTAAAAATTTCACCCATGTGATTCTCTTTAATAAAAAATAAATCCAGAATTACATGGTCTTAGTTGAAATCTATGTGAAAGTATCAATTTCAAACTTACAGACCTGAATAGGATACTTACAGAAGAGCCGGATAATGAAGACCATCAGCCAAAGACTTCCTGAATATGATATACATTTCTGAAGGGTAGACTGATTTGCTACAAGAGAGAATTGCTTTGAATGCATTTTCCAGCTCAGGCTTTTGATACCTTGCATTGTACTAGTTGCAAGATAATCTGATCACAAAATAAGAAATTTGATCAGTGTAATTCCAACTCATGTCAGTAAGAAATAATAAATACTCTTTTTTCTGGAGGTTTGCTGAGTGACTTAATATTTATCTAAATATAGATGGTTTTGCATGAACACTGAGAGCTATGTTTGCTTACTAATGAACCAGGCAGATATGAAACATGAGCGATGACTGACCAGGGCAGAAGATGTCTCTGAAATTATTCATGTTTCCAGCAGAAGTAAGAATTCCTATGGGGGAGGGGGAGGGGACTGTTGCCTCTTCAAACTTTGTTTAGGAAGGATGACCATTCCCCTTGGCTTGCTCAACTATGAAGCTCTTTGTATTGGAAAAATTCCTTAAGCCAGTTTAAATATCAATACAGGAGGATTAACTGAGCAGCAACAGTAAGGCACCTTACCTCTACCTGTTATATAATTAATATGAAGAAACATTGTATCAAGATAAATGAATGTGGACAAAATAAAGATCTGGTTTCAAGAAATATATTTTGTCTAGTTCTAATTTCACATAAAAGAAAATAAGGCACGTTGAATATAACTGAATCCAGAATATACATAGAAATAAAATAACATTCCCTTTGTGTGTATGTTTGTGTGTAGAAGATATATTTTAGTGATTCTGTCATCTTTTATTTTTATTTTGAGAGTTTTCTAAAGAAGTCTGTATATGTTTTAAGAACTTAATTTTACCTCTTTATTTTTTTAAGAATTTTCCTCATTTTTTAAAAAAGTTTAAAGCCCAGTTCAATGAATAGCTACATTAAAAGTTTAGTGAAAGCCCCAAATCAAAATTATCTTCTTTTGCAAGTAATTCACTGCATATTCTTGACATCAATTATCGAGATTTACAATACTATCTATTCAATTCTTCTTGGTTTTATTGATGAAACCCAGGAGATTCAAGTACTTTGGCCACGTTGTAGAAAAACCAGTAAAACAGCCAAACATAAAAACCAAGCATGCTGGGATAATACTATTTAATTATGAAATAGCTACTGAGTCATCTTTATTTTCTTGAACATTAGTACAATGCAATAAGACTCAGTAAAGCCCAGTTTTCCAGAGTAGAAAAAATTGCATTTTACATTTTGATATAAAAACTGTACTGTGAAGTTTAATGCAAATGACACTTGGTGGGTCCTGGCCTTGGACTACATTTTTCTCAAAAATTATTGGCTGGTGTGGAAGAGGCCACTTCCTCCATCTCAATGGGATGAGACATCTGATTTTTACCTGGTAATGGAAGAGTATACCATTCACTATCAATTTAAACATCACTTTTACCAATGTGAAAAAGAAATTGGCAAGAAAGCTTATAGACCATTAGCCAAACTGGAGAAGGGACATATGCTTAGTTTTCACTCTTTGCTGCCTCCCAATCACTCTCTCTCCCCCGAAATCCAGTTTCTACCATTGTCTTCTCCGCTCCGTGGGTGCCCTGGGAAGGTGACTCTCGGGGAAAGTTTGAGTTTGGCCAGTGGGATACCCAGTCAAGGCTATTAGAGGGTGGAGGGATAGAGATGTGGGGTGTTTATCCTCTACTCCCCTCTCCTTCAGCACCACATTTCTGGCAGTGGCAGAATATCTCTTCAACTACAACCCCCAAAAGGCAGCCCCTCTTTTATGGCTCCAGCTCTGACCACATACAGTCAGTCATTCTCTTCCCATCACACCCCCTTACCTCCACTTCAGGCCCAGGAGTTATGACAGCTCCCCACAGTGGCTAATCCTGCATGAACCAGCTTCCCTTATTGGCTGTGTCCTAACCTGCCCTATACCTCTGAGTTCTATACCTTCATTAAAGGCTCTTCACTTAATATATGTTCTCATTAAAATTTAGAGGGTGTGGGGGGCTAGGATCTTGACTGATATGGGGTTTTTAAGTCCCTGGTTTAGGAACACTTAGGAAAGAACAAGTTGAGCATTAGGAGTCTGCATGAGTAGGTCATTTAGTCAAGCAAATTAGTGTCTCTTTGTATAGTCATTCCCAATGAATGGGTGTTTATGATGGATTATATTTCAGTGTTATATCCTTCCTCTTCTTCTGATCAATTATTTTTATTAAGCAATTCTATGAAGCCATCATAGAAGATGCTGTTTTCTTTTTTTTAAAATAGATCTTTATTGGAGTATAATTGCTTCACAATACTGTGTTAGTTTCTGTTGTACAACAAAGTGAATCAGTCATATGCATACATATATCCGCATATCCCTTCCCTCTTGACCCTCCTTCCCACCCTCCCTATCCCACGGCTCTAGGTCATTGCAAAGCACCAAGCTGATCTCCCTCTGCTATGCTGCTGCTTCCCATTAGCTAACTATTTGACATTCGGTAGTGTATATATGTCAATGCAACTCTCATTTTGCCCCAGCTTCCCCCTCCCACCCCCTATGTCCTCAAGTCCATTCTCTATGTCTACATCTATTCCTGCCCTGCCACTAGGTTCATCAGTACCTCATTTTTTTTTTTTTTTTTTAGATTCCATATATATGTGTTAGCATACAGTATTTGTTTTTCCCTTTCTGACTTACTTCACTCTGTATGACAGACTCCAGGTCCATCCACCTCACAACAAATAACTCAATTTTGTTTCTTTTTGTGGCTGAGTAATATTCCATTGTATACATGTTGATGGACACAATCTTTATCCATTCATCTGTTGATGGACACAATCTTGAGATTCATCTGTTGATGGACACAATCTTGAGAAAGAAAAATGGAGCTAGAGGAATCAGGCTCCCCAACTTCAAGCTATACTACAAAGCTACAGTAATCAAGACAGTATGGTACTGGCACAAAAACAGAAATATAGATCAATGGTACAGGATAGAAAGCCCAGAGATAAACCCACTCACATATTGTCACTTAATTTATGACAAAGGAGCCAAGAACATACAATGGAGAAAAGACAGCCTCTTCAATAAGTGGTGCTGGGAAAACTGGACAGCTACATGTAAAAGAATGAAATTAGAAGCTGCTATTTTCAAATGTTATGTGATGCACAATTTGAAGATATGGTTGATTCATTGAATAATAGCATGAAGACTCAAAGAGGTCTCAGTGATCTGGAATCCTGGATGTGCAGAATTGGAGTTTCATTGAAATTGCACACAGATTACAATATGCATGTATGAATGTCAAGATACTGAGTGATTTGCTTTGATCATAAATTCAGTGTGAGGTAATATTGTGATTTGGCTGTTTAGAAATATTCATCACATTCTAGACATCATTAAAAGTAGTCAAAGGGCAACTATACTCTGCACCAATCAGACCCCACCTGGAGACATGCTTCTAGTTTGGGGCACTACCATGAACAGGTAAACAAACAGGAGAGCTGTGTGGCAAATGGTTCCAAGCACAGGATTTTGAGTGGCTGGATTTTAGTGGCCTGGGTTTTACTGTCAACTCTTTTACTTACTAGCTGTGAAATTTGGGACAGCTGCATACCTCATGTTCCTCATCTTTTAAGTGGGGATCCCAAGACCTTGGGAGCAGTCATTGAGAAAATGTACATAAAGCTGTGCCAACCAGATTCCAAATGCTCTACAAGTAATATCTAGAATACTACTGATAATCACTAGGGTGTGACTGGTCTGGAAACCAAGTTACATGAGTAACAGTCCAGGAAACTGGGGAGAGTTTTGTTTCTAGTAGAAAAGACATGGTGAGGAAGGGGCTCGGCTTCTTCAGAAATGTGAAAGGTTTTTCAGTAGGAAAGAGAGTTGCCCTAGGGAGTCAGAAGGAGACACTCACTGCAAATTACAGGGAAATGTAATTTTGCCCAATATCAGAAATACCTTTCTAGTTTCTTCATATCCATCAAGGAAACAGGCTAACAAGCAAGTCTTTTTGAGTCATTTGTCAGCAAAACTGGTTAATTACAATGTGGAATATGATTTTAGCAGGAAATCCTGCAATAAGGGCTGGTGTGGGGGGAGGGGCATTACAGAAGGAAAAGGTGACAAAATGACCTTTAATTCCCTTTTTGGGACTCTATGATTTCCGACTCTGTGTATGTTGGACAGAATATCAGGAAAATGGCTGCAACCTTTGTTTGTATTCATGTTGTCTCTTTCAAATCAGCCCTTCGACAGTAGCCCTGAGACATGTTGTCCCAGCTAGGCTTGGTAATCCCACCTATATTTTCCTGTGGAGAGGATTTTGCCTGCCAGATTTTGCCTTTGGGTGGCACACAATGGCTTCTATGTCACCAGCTTTGTAGACTACTTCAAGAAACAGTTTTCTGGGGCTAGAAGCTTACTAACTTGGACTAAATCCCTTTCAAAAGGGATTTCTTTTCTTGACCAGAAGGAAAAATATATTAAGCGGGGGAAGAAACCTCACAGTGTTTGTGCTTTTCTTTTGGCCCTGCCAGGTATTTTTACCCTGATTGAGCAGGCTCTGGAAACCTTCAGCACACATCAGTCTTGTGTCTATTTCTGTTTGAACCACTAGGAGCTGATAATTACAGCTTTTCAAAGATACTCAGCACATGTCATGTTTTTGGTGAGAGCAGAGCCTTTGCGTGGAAAAGTGGCTGATATACTTCTAAGTAAATCTGTAGATGTGTTATGTTTAGAAGGCAGCGGAAGAAGGCTGAGTTGGCAGAGTAATTGCTGTGCTAGGGCGCCACTGAAGACAAATAGTGTACCCAAGATTGTGAACACCCTGTGTTATAAAAACTTGTTTCAACATCAGGACTCCTACTGGGACAGAAATAGCAATGTCTACCATTTCTGAGCAAATTTGGAGAAAATGTCAGTGTAATAGCTCAAGGATAATTCATTTTTGAAAAATGGGCGTCCTTTCTACTGACTACTTCTTTTTGGAGGTACATTTTTAGCTTTTCAAACTGTGCTTTCCTGCCCTGTCTGGATTTTAGCCATTTATATAAGTGGTGATGACAACAAAGTAAAGAAATGAGTCTCACACAAATCAGTCTCAATTATTTAAGGTCAATAGGTGGCTCCTAGTTAAGAAAGGAAATTCTGTCTGCTGAGAGGCATGGCACAGGCAATTGGATGGGCTGAACTGGGAGGTCCCTTCCTGTCCTAACGTTTTCTGATTCCATGAGCATAGCAACTACCAGGGAATGTGACATTTCATAACTCATCGATGGGCTATTTCAAATGCCAACTAAAGTGAGAAGTGGAGTAGAATAGTCTTCAATGAAAATTAAATGAAAAGAGTAACAGAAATTGGATATATTTCCTTGGTTTGGTGAGCATTTTTGGCAATAAAAAAGATGTTTAAAAATATTTCTTTAGGAAAACAAAAACAATTCATTTCCCTTGAATGCCTACTACATGCTAGGTCCTTTATTTTATAAGCATTATGGATTTTATTATTATCACCATCTTATGGATGAGGAAGCTAAGGACTGTAGATTATCTGTAATGGTGTCATGGAGCTGACACTAAAGAAATACTCTGTCAGCTATTATGTCATCCTGCATCTCTATAACAGATGGTGATATCAAGCACCCTTGGCCCCTAGATATTGGAGCAAATGTCATAGACACTTCATTGCATATTGCCAGCACTTCAGCTCTAGTGCACGTGGGAGGGAAATTGGAAAACCAGTCAGTGGGCAGGAGCAACGTAGAATACAGGGGAGTTAACATCCGCAATGGACAGCCCTTAACCAATGGAATGATAGGGGGTAGTTTCCGGGTAAACACACAGCCTGAGGCACAATTTCTGAGGGTGACCCCAGCAGGACTGAGCCACCACTCAGTGAAAAGTGGTAATAAACTCATTTCTGTATCTTTCATTAAAAACTCTTCCTTCCCGTATGGGAACATATGTATATATATAACTGATTCACTTTGTTATAAAGCAGAAACTAACACACCATTGTAAAGCAATTATACCTCAATAAAGATGTTAAAAAAAAAAAAAACACCTCTTCCTTCCCTATCTCATTGTCCATACTCCTCTTTTCTAAGGTGCCTCCTTGTCTAAGATGCCGTTCTCAGGGGAAGCCACACTAAGACATTCCCTAAGTACAATATGTGTAACCGCTATATTTGTTATAGGCATAACCCCACTAATGGACTACAATGTCCATTGCACCATGGGGTTGACTATCACAAAACCTAAGTTAATGGAGGAATATTTCTATGGCATCAAATCGCTAATTATGTAATGGAAGTTAATGATAATATATTGAACTTTGCTCTTTGGAATTCAATTATTCAATAAAATAAAAGAATGTTTACCCTTTGAAGTCTTCAAAAAGCCTAAGGATTTAGCATGAATATTTCAAGATCGTTTTTCCTAGGCTTCCTCCCAGACCACTCTCGGAAGTGTCTGCTATTTATTTCCTTTGTGGTCTTAGGTGAGTCAGAGATTGTAGGTGAAATGATTGTGTACCCATTCCCTTTGAAAAATTTAATGCCAAATCTCTTACACCTACTTCAACCCTAATATTTAGCTCTAATGGATTAAAATAGCTACATCTATTTGGGGAAGTGACTGTAGTGAACAAAATCATCACATACATTTTTCTTTCAATTTCTTGTCAATCTATGAAATTAATGGACAGGTAGAAATGTCCATTAGTTGGGACCATTTTTTGGTGGTGTTTTTTATGTGAAAACAATGCAATTCAGGAGTGATAAGACTTGTCCACAATTGTCTCATCAGAATTCTACCAATGTACTACTGTTTTCTTTTCATCTCTCCTTTCTTTAATCTCTGTTCCTCAAGTATCTGGTGGATTTACTTTATGCTTCAAGGAGAGTACTGGATTATGCATACCTTTCTTCCTTAGCCTTATAGAAAGTCTGCTCCATTTTTAAGGACTCTGTTTTTAGTGAAGCATCCACCAGAGATTCCACATTTTGTGCCAACAACCAATCTAGCTGCAGAATTTTCTTTGAGGAATTCTACCATCCTCCGTTGATGACATATGACCAACTCAATACTATTGGGCTAAAGATAAGAACTGGTTCCTGGAAGCATGGACAGTTGACAAACATTCTGTGAAAGAACTGTGGTATTAGAACAAACACCCCCCAAAGCCCCCAAATATCACTTTGCTGCTAAGTTGTAAAGAGCGGGCTTGTACCTGATGAAAATATTTTTGCAAATTTGTATGCAATGCCTGGGGGATATGCAACAAAGAGCAAGCGGAGATAAGATTCTCACTGCGTCTATGCTCAAGAACTATACTAGCAGTGAGGTGAATGCTAAACTTTACAATAATATAGAAATCGTATGCTTATTTTTCACCAGTGATAACACAGTCTTCATTTTTGAAACACATGGTACTCATTCATGGATTCTATATTCAGCTATACCTATATATGTTCATATCACAAGGTTATTTTCAGGTTAAAAATTCACTCTGTCTTTGTGGTAAGAAATAAAAGAATTAGCTCAAAGAAAAAAATTGTAATTTGTATTTGGATACAAATTTTAAGTGGACTTGCTTTCTTCTGACTTATCCTGTGAACCCCTTTCAGCTTGCCTTCTTTAAAAAAAAGCATTTACTTCTTAAAAGCAATTTCTTTCCTTTCTTCTTTCCTTCTTTCTTTCACTCATCTAAAAATCGTGTCATATAGACGTTTGGTGGAATTATTTTAGTTTTGATATCCACTACAAGATTTGCTGGAACTCAGTTATAGAATTCTGTCCTGTTTTTAAAATTGCTACCAACTATAATAAGAGATCTACTAGGAAAGTTCGAAACAATTTCAATTGTGAGTATTTTGTTAAATGGTAATATTCATGAAACAGCTGTACTTTGGATGGTTCTTAATTTGCAAAACAACATTCTGTTTTAATTTTTAACTCTTTTCTTAGGCCACTGCTGGAAATAAGTACTTTCTGGTAGAAAGAGATTTTTCCTTTTTTATAGTTTTCTTTTATATTTTCATTTTTACTCATCCCTTAACCTTTTTGCCAGAGCCAGAAGTTCAAGAGAAAGGTGAGCAGGGCCCCTCCTGGGAGTTTGTTAGCCATGTGAGAACATATGCTAAAATGACTTAAAGAGATTCAATACAGCCTCTGGAAAAACTTTTAGGGAGAAAAATTAGCTTCATTTCTCAGCTCTGCCATTAGTTAATTATCTTGGGCAAGCATCAAGATCCTCATCTGGAAATTGAAGTTCCATTTCCAAACATTTATTGCGTTTCTCCAAAGTACTAAGCATACATTGGCATGCTGGAGATGTAAGATGAATAACATATAGGTGGTGTATTTCAGGAACACCACAGAAGACAGTATGAGCTAAAACAAATAATGGTTTGTGTGCCAGAATAGAGCCAGCTTCTACAGTGAAGAGCTCTGTTAATACCGCTCAGTGAACCCTGGAAAAGAAGCATTTGTTTCTGTACAAGAAGACAGGGAGCAGAAAAAGTCAAAGGGAATAAATGATATTTGATTTGGATTTTTAAGGATGAATAGAATTATACCAGATGAATACATTGGAGAAAAGCTTTCCTCATAGATGCAGCATGAGTTAAATAACTCAGGACTGAAGGAGGGCTTGTGAGTAGAGTGCATGAGATGGAAGCTTTGTTGGCATAATGATAATCTGTGATCAACAACACCATCTTTGCTTCCCCAATAAATGCCCCTGAGCACACCAGCTGTCATGGACACCAGAATTCCAGCGATGAGAATGTTCCTCTGTTCATTTCAAACTTAGGCACAAATTCGTTCACCCAGGACCCTGCTAGACTTTGCATCCTGGTTTCTTCATCTTATCTACTCCTCTGTGGGTGAGGTAACCCAACTGTGGAAAGATAACTCTGTTTCTGGCACAGCATCCTTCCTAGGATGCTTCTTCCTGCAGCTACACTTCGCCTCCAATATTTGGGCAAGAAGCCCACTGCCTCTGAGTCCCAGGGCCCCCTCATCAAGCCAGTTCCGTGCCCTGTAGATTCTGATGGGAGCTCAACAATTACAGTAACTCATGTAGCCATCTCACAGGGCTGTTGTGAAGGACAGAGATGATAATACATGGAACCTGTTCACTTGGGAGGTAAGCAGACTTGGATTTAAATCCTGGTTCTGACCGAGGGAGCCAAGGCAAATTATTGAACTTCTCTGATCATCATTTTTCTCCTCTGTATGATGGGGCTAATAGCACCCACTTGGTATAAATGCTCTGAGAGTTTTCATCCAACTAATAGGGACACTTGCTATATACAGGTTACTATTCTAGGGCCTGGAGATACAGCAAAGAACAAAGTCCCTGCTTTCTAGGACTCAGACAGGAAATGTAATATCAGGTAGGGATTGGAGGCTGGAAGAAGAATAACAAAGGGTAAAGGGAGAGAGAGAGAGAGGAAGAGTGAGAGTAGTATTATTGCAAAGGGTGATAAAGGAAGGGCTCATGTCCACATGAAGGGAAGGATCCAACCATGCAGAAACCTGGGAGAAGAGCATCTTAGGCGGAGAGAACAGCAAATGCAAAGGCTCTGTGATGGACTGAATTGTGTCCCCAAAATTCCTACGTTGAAGCCCTAACCTTCAATGTGACTGTATCTGGAGATAGAGCCTTTAAGGAGGTAATTAGTATTAAATGAGGTCAGAAGAGTGGGGCTTTAATCCATGGACTGGTGTCCTTATGAGAAGCAGAAGAGATCTCTGTTTCTGTCTGCACATGCAAAAAGAAAGACCATGTGAGGACACAGCAAGAAGGCAGCCGTCTACAAGCCAGGGTGAGAGGTGTCACTAGAAACCAACCCTGATAGCACCTTGATCTTGGACTTCCAGCCTTATTTTCTCAACAGTGAGAAAATAAGATTCTGTTGTTTAAGCCACCCAGTCTGTGGTAGTATTTTGTTATAGTAGCCCAAGTAGACTAATGCAGGCTCTGAGGCTGAAAGGAGTTGGCAGGGGGCTGCAGTGGAGTCAGTGGTGGGAGAGAGGGCTGGGAAGTCAGGCGGAGAAGGAGCCAGGATGCAGGACCCCTCTGCTCTGACGAGGAGTCAGCATTTTACGCCAGAGGTAATACATGCTGGATGATAAGCTTCCAGAAGTGAAAGGATGGGATGTATGTTTTTAAAAGGTCAGTCTGGCTGTGTGGAATTGACTCTGGGCCAGGGAAGGCGTGGCCTTGGGGAGAGCAGTTGGGTGGATGAGGGTGTGAGCCTAGAGTAGAGATGGAAAAGAAGTGGCTGGGATAAATTTTGGAGATGGAGGTGTCAGAATGTGGTGATGGATTGGATGGGAAGTGGTAAGAAACGATTCAGGATGAATAACAGGTCATTGGACTGAGCATTGGACTGAGTGATGGTGCTTTGGTGGAGATTCCTGCTCTCGTGTCTGTAACACTGTGCTCCAGATTCCAGCATGGCTCACTCCCTCCTGTGTGTCTTCACCCAAACGTCACCTACGAATAGAGGTTCCATAACCAGCATTCTTAAAATTGCACTTTCTTTTCATTTACTTTCATGCTTTACTTTGCTCTATAACATTTATCACCAACTAACATATTATATCTTTTACTCACCAATTTTTTTTGTCTTCTAGAATGTACACCTCATGACAGTATATATTTTTGTCTGTTTTGTTTACTGCTTTTTGGTTCATCGTGCCTAGAACATTGTCTGGCACGTAACAGGTAATCAGTAAATATTTGTTGAATATACAGATGAATGAATGAATGAGTGGGTGAAGCCTGAGGAAGAGGAATCAAGAAAGCTGTCAAGATGCCTACTAAACAGCCAAATGGAAATATCTAGTGTGCCATCGCCCGTGTGATTAACTGAGATAAGGCACATGAAATGTGTGGTGTCCTGCCTGCCACGTAGTAATGATTATTATTACAAGTATTATAATTCTATTTCTAAGCCTACTGCGTCTGCCTCTTACTGCACTTTGGTTGAAATTATCTCTGACCCGTAATTCTTAGTTCTGTGACTCTGTGGGTATGTGGTTGGGGGGAAAGTGGTGAGGGAAGTGGCTGCAGACCACCTTTGTCCTTTTGTAGTCACCCACACACCACTATCACACAAATGGATGCTTATGCAGATCCCCTACTTCCTTCACAGGCTCTCATCTTTGTGCTGAGTATTAATTCTCATCTGCATTCAAGGATCTTAATCAAGCTGGGGCAGTAATCAAAATGTTGTGTACGGCAAAATCAAAGCTTTTTACATCAGAGTCAAAACCACACGGAAAATTAGAGGAATGCGTGTTATGGTTTAATCAATGACTCCGATCTTGCTTTCATGATTGTTACATAGAGAATCAAAGATTAAGTTTAAAAGTGGCCAAGACGAAAGTATTATGAATTTATCTCATAAACTTAGCCTGTTAAGACTTATTTTTAAGTAATAAGATCTTGCTGTATATCTCACGATACTACCATTCTCTTTTGGCACATGAGGACCAAAAAAAAAAAAAAAAGAAAAGAAAAGAAAAAACCTGTAAAAGAGAAAACTTTTAGTATCTGCCTTTACGTAGTACCTTGCAGAATGACCTGTCCCACCCCCCCACCAAAAGAAGTTCTTTACAAGTGAGATGATATAGGCATCAGAAAAAAATGGCTAATGTGCTTATTCCGCAGCAGTAAGCAGATTCCTATCTTCGCTGTGGTTTGCGAGCAAAAGATTTGGGGTGATTTTTTGTTTCTTTCTGAGAAGTGACAACGTCATTAGTTTATTTGGTGGCACTGTCTTATCTTCACAAGTTAAAGAGTTGATATTTTTTACCTGACCCTCCCCTTAACAGTAGCAGTTAAGGAATAGGTTTATCTTTTAAAGGATGCATTTTCTGCTTTTAAAAGTTTATAATTCACATAAGGGAAAGTACATAAATTCTAATATAAAAGGTAAGAATTAACATGCATAGGAGGGAAAAAATCATTTTACCGTCTTCACCAATGGTGCATTTTATCCAAAAGTATCCTCCTTGGACTTCTGTAGAGGTCATTAGATTTCTTAACCTATTGCTGTTTTATACAAGAACGTATTTTTACATGCACATCATCTCCACTTGCAAAAGGATCTCCTAATGAGGTCATACTTCTTTGTAAATGTACCGAGAGAGTTCAAGTGTGGAGCAATGTCCACTGTCATTCAGTGTCTAAGTCTACCTGGGACATGACATGTTCAATAGGAGTAATGTGAGCTTTCCAGAAGTCATCTTGACCTTGTGTCCCAGGTCCACCACTTAGCAGGTGTTCTTAGTTATTGCTGTGATTTACTTCCTAACCTGTTCTTTTCCATGAGCATGCCACCTAGAAACCTGGAGTGATTCTCAGTTTTTCTCTTGTCTCTACCATGTCTTGTAAGTTGTCTGTCTGTAACATAAATATCATCTCTTTTATTCTGTCCTCATTTCTGTCCCCACTGCCAGTGTTTAGGTCTTCAGCATCTTTCATCTGGGCCACAGTGATGATTTCCTAGGCATACTCACCTCATGGATTGCCTACCATCCATTCATCTTCCAACCTGCTGCTAGAGTAGCATTTCAAAAATTCAAGTTAAATCGCATTAGTTCCCTATTTAAATGTTTTCACTGTTGTCCATAACTGAAGGATAAATTTACAGACTTGCAAGTTTGTCATTTAATGTCCTTCATCATCTTCCTGGTCTCTTTGTTCAAAGTCATGTCACACTTATACTCCCAAGTACATACACACACACACACACACACACACACACCACTCTACCCTCCAGACACACTCAGCCACCAGTACTACCCTTTGCATGCCATCCTGTGCGTAACTCTCAATGCCTTAGCTCTTTGTAAAATCTCCCTCTCCATCCACTTACTGGATCACTTTAGAAAGTTGATACTAATATGTGTTTATGGAAATAAATGAAGACCACACAAATGTGAATAAACAAAAGCTATTCATTTAGAGCTTGCAAGAGTATCAGCAACAATTACTTGCACTTGGCAGAGACTCAAAGGCCAGCAGAAGAATAGGAAACCTTTATAGTAAAACAAACAGAAATTTGCAGGTGGGCTTTTCCGTCGGGAGGATTTTGGCATGGGGAAGCTGAAATTGGGCTAACTAGAAGTGAGCATTTGATGCGCTTGGTTTGGGAAGCATACTTGGCTTTCTCTGAGTTGGAAGGACAGTGGGGAGAAAAATAGGAAAGATGAAAGCCATTGACCAAATCATGATTGTTTGTGTCCAGTTGCTGCAGAGGTTCTGGTTTTGCTTCCTGGTCTAGTTACTGGAGAGTTTGTGGTGTGGCTCCTGGTCTGGTTACTATAGAGGCTGTGGTCAGAGTTCTATTGTCATGTATGGGCTGGTCATTATCTGTTTGTATATTCAGTCTCTCATGGTCAATCAGTTTTTGTTGAATGAGTTGATGAACATTTCAGCTTAGTCAGTGTTCATTCCCGCCACTTCCAACTTGATAAAATTCCAATATCCTAGCTTATCTCTCAACAAATTATAGGTTCTATTCTTAAGGTGTAGGTCTTCCACATAGGTCTAGATGTGTTGATTCCAAGGGAAAGCAGATTTCCTTGTCCAGATAAATATCCCAAGCCTTTACCCTTAAACACTAGGCGATCCCACCGTCGTTGGATGAAACAGGAACTTGGGAGCACATGTTTTCTTCTGTTACGCAGTCCATTCCTATTGCTTGTCTGATTTGGCCTGCTTACCTCATTTGCACTACCTGCCTGGAGTAAAAGACAGTTAAGATTGTAGTTCTGGACTCTTATGTAACCTCTTCCTTCAGGTAAAGAAGCTGACCTTCAAAGCTAGCTTTTCCCACTACAAAACAGTGATAATAACATGCCGTCCACTCCAGAAAGGAGATCATGCAGATGAAAAAATAATGTTTGTACAGAGCTTGGCACTCTACTAAATATTCTAATAACATGGTGTCCACTCCAAGAAATGTTTACATCTATTTCAACAGAATTAAAAGCCAACATAGGATAAAATGTAAGTCACCTGTCATGCTTTTTCATGGAGGCATAAGGCTACATTGATGCCATTCAACAGTTTCAAAGCTGAGGTCTAGCAAAGTCTCTGAAGAATGTTATTGGTTTGGAGGGGAGGAGGTGATGGTGGTATTTGTTTAAATCCATCTTTGTAGAGAAACAGTGGGCTACAATGTGAACCAAAAAACACTTATGCAGCTAAATCACGGAAATCTGTCTACTCATCTCCAAGGGAAAGTTTTGGCTAAGCAAGTTAATTTTGTCTTAAGGCATTTGCATAGTAATTGTATTGGGCCTGAATGTGCATCTGCATGGAGATCATTTCTTTTTCTTTCAATCATGTTCTTTGGACAGGGATTAATATAGTTCCTAGAGAATCATTATAGAGTAGATTATTGATGTTGAGTGCTTAATTACTTTTGTGGTTTGGTCCTTATAACTTGATGCTTGAGACTCTAGTCTGCTATGTGTTGCACCTGCCTTTATTGTTGTTACCAGGTAATGGCCACTTGAATTTTGTGTGTGGGCTTGGTTTAGGGGCACTAATGAATGCCCTCACATAATGTAAGGTTTCAAGTATTCTTAGAGAATGCTAGTTAAATATGCTTTTATGAAAGAGGTATGTGGCATTGTTTAAACTAACATTTTTATTGTGACTGTTACGATGCTCATGAAAAATATGACCATGTGAATTATCTAATGAGATTCTTCCAGGAACCTCAGATGACCTCAAATCATTGAAACCATTGCATGCCATGATCTGCCATGGAGGCCACAACATTCTATATGTCCCCACTGTATTCAAGGTTATTTCCCAAACCACCACTTTGAGTAGCACAACTATCAGGGTTTCTAGAAATTACCCTGGAGTGATGAATGAGGGTATGTTCACCAACAGGATTTCCCAGAATTAGTGAAAAAGGTGTAATCAAGTTATTATGTAATATTTTTCCCCAAATTGATGAATGTCGACATGAGACAACTCAATTTTTGCTCATATTATGCCAATTTCAGTGGCAATTCTTGCCCAGAAATTGTTTGTGAACTAATGTTTTGTCTTTCTGGACCAGTTTGGTCTCTGTGAATAGAAAAGACATATTTGTGCAGATCTTCTTTGTTGTTCTTTGTTAATAGAAAAATGGTAGAAATTATTCTACCACACACAAGATTGTAATGAGGCAAGGGCAGAGACGTTACCAGGGTGAGTTCTGTCTTCTGGTACTTTCTTGAATCCTTCTTAGTCATAGCATTCATAGCATTTTTCTAGGCTTCTTGGCTACAGTTACATATTGACATTATCCAGTACCAATCAGAAGGGACCCCACAACTACTTTCCTGGCATCCCCTGAGAGCTGGGAAGGGATCATTTTACACATGGCTTAGAGTATCATTTTTAGATACATGACCATGTGCTTGCTGACACTCAGTGCATCTGCCTTAAGTGCACCCCACTCAGCCCTGTGAACGCCTCCTGTAGATTATTCTGCCTAGTCAAGGTTCATTGGAAACTTTCCCTCCTCTCAAACATTCATCAAAACACAAAGTGAATGCATTATCAGCACCAATCACTGTTTGAAATTCAAGGTCCATGAAATTACTTTAACATGTGCAAAGTCTCTATTTGATGCCTGGCATGTAGGTCACCCATAGTTGATGACCATTACCTTTATTATTGATCCTTTAGTGTTTGTTCTGAATGTAAAGTCCTCTGTATCCTGTTAAATGTTCCTCACTGTTGCCCGCACCCACCCACCAGCCCACATATTTTACTTGGTAAAAGTGTTTGGGGAAAGCTCTTAAAACTTTTCTCTAAGAACCCATTTAAGATGTTAATGTTCACATGGATCACTGAGGGCTCTTGCTATTGTTCTGATTCAGTAGGTCTAGTTTGGGGCCTGAGATTCTTCATGTCTAACTAGCTCCCAGTGATGAGGATGGTGTTGAGAGCACCCCCTCAAGTAGCAAAGCCCTAGAGCAGTGCCTTCTAATAGAACTTGCTGCAGCGATGGAAATATTCCACATCTGCATTGTCCAAAGCAGTGGTCACTTGCCCCTTGTGGATGTTGAGCGCTTGAAATGTGGCTGTTGTAACTGGGGAACTGAAATTTTATTTTTTGAATTTTAATTAGTCTACATTTCAATAGCTGCTTACCATATTTGACTGTGTCAGAGGATTTAAGGTTTTTATAGTTCATTGGCTTTCCCCAGTCTCGAGAAGGGCGATCTCGAGATTGAGGGCTTCTTCTTACTTATCTCTGAACTTCCAGGATCTTGCACAGGGCCAAGAACATTATGTGTGCATATAAACGGCTTTCCTAGTAAGAGATCTAGTCTCCAGTTATGGGAGCAGATTCATAGAACTGTCATATAGTAAAAAAGGTTCTACTTTAAAGCTATAACACATAGTGGGTAGGTAGTTCTGCCTCCACCAATTATGGGATAATTTCTGGTAAGTCACTTAATTGCTCTAAACATCAATTTACTCATCTCAAAATAGCATTCATGATTATGGTAATACCTACCACACAGGGTTGCTGTGTTATTCACATGAAATTTTTGCCAAATCACTTTTTCAAGTGGTATTTGCTCTGCAAATGCTAGTTTTTGTTGTTATATTATCATATGTTCTTTCCCTCCCCTAAATATTTATATTTTTGGTGAAGCAATATAGAAATATGCCTTATGTGGACAGGACGGCAGTCTTAATTGAGAGGTGAAATAATCACACAAACCCATGTGCAGTTTTGTATGTTTCCTCACGTGGAGAAAACAGTTCTGATGGTCAAGGAAGAAGGCTTTAGCAAGTTTCTCTTATTGTATTGCCTTGTAATTTAATTTATGTGGAAATAAATATAGCATTTTTGTTTCAGGATTTTGTGTTGTTTGACTTAATTCCCTAATAAAATTGGGGTCATAAATGTCTTGCTAAGTCTAATTGTAATTGTACGAGTCCATCTTATCTTAAAAATACACCATTCTAACCTGCCAAATACCTAACTTCCCACTTGTTTATAGTGATAAACAACAGACATTTTCTTAAGCAGATTGGCTTTGGGATAGCCTTTTTTATTTTTTCACATCCTCTTTTGATAAAGCATTGCCAGCTTCATGGCCATAAGAAAAATCACAATAATTAATGTTTAGCAAGTGTGCAAAGCAGTATTCTAAACACTTTGCATGTATAAACTCATTGAGTTGTTGTGAGACTGAATAAACCTTTTAAGCTCTTTTACTGTTTACGAATGTGGTGAGTTCTGAAAATATTGATGGCCTTCTTATTACTGGTGATGGCCTGGAGCAGCTATCCAGTGACCTTTGTACAATCTTGATTTATAAATGGGTTGAACTGAGAGCTTCACCAGAATGATTTAAGAATGATTGATTAAGACAAATCAAGGCATTTCTGAAAAAGGACAGATTGATTTTATGTTTCTTAGTTAAAGTGTTTATAGCTTGTAATGCAGCTGTCTGCTTTTATATACTCTTAAACAAGCTCCATAGATCTTATTAAATAATTTAAATGTTTTGTTTAAAACTTGATATTGCAAGTGAATTCAGCTTCCTCTTTGCATTCATCAGTGTTTCTTTATAGACATTTTACCTTCATTCTAGATTACATTTTAAAGTAAATCAACCAGTCTGGTTAAAGGTAAAAGCCATGGTGTGTTAACTGTTAACAATCTAAAAGCCATGGTGTGTTAACTGTTAACAATCTCTCAAGACTGAATCAATGCTGTCTTAGGTCTGAGTTTCTATGGCAGGTAAAAGACCTAAACTCTGACTCTCTCACCCCCGCTGCAAGTGTGCTTTCTTCCTTGCCTTGCTCCACAGTAAGACTTAGATGCAAAATACTTGATTTTCCTAATCACCTCTCAAATGCGATAGACCATGAACTACTGATAAGCAGAAAACAACTAGGGAGAACCTCCTTCCATGAATAGAAAGGCAAAGAATTTTGAGAGCAACTTTCTGTGTTATTCCAATCTCAAATAAATGAGAAATGGAGGTCTAGTAACCATCTTGTGACCATGGAGACCAAATCCACAGGGTGAAAATATCAGAGCAGAGAAACATAAAGAACCCAGAACCTAAATGGCCGTAACAGCCCTACAAACCTGCAGACATCTCATTATGTAAGAAAAAGAAAACCCTATATGTCTGCTGTATTCTCTGAGCCAAACGTCCATAACTAGGAGTTCCACAATTGAAGTGGAAACCAGAGAATTGCAGGCTACTAATGTAGAAATATGGTGTAAAAAATGACCATATGGTGTAAAACATGACCAGAAAAGTGTAAAAAACAGTTCTGGACAGCCTCTGATAACCTGATATCTTTAAAGCAAGAGAGATGTCTCCATGAGGTATAAAGAGACCCAAAGGGAAATTTTTATATCTGTGGATTGACTATAAGATGTTTTGAAAGTTATCTAACACCAGAATCCTTGTAAGAAGGCTAAATGTTTCCTCATGCAAAGACGTCACCCTTTCCTGAGTCGCCAAATTTCACCTCTGGACCATGTCTGAGAAAGAGAACAGAATGTTTTCCCTTTAATGAACCTGAATCTATATGTCTCCATAAACTGCCATGGATCAGTACTAACTTTTCCCTTGGAGCCGTCTAACCAGTTGAGTGTATAAAAGTCACCCAAGTATTTGAAGAGTATTTTCCTGAAGTCATTTAACTTCTTCATTCTCTGATGGAAAAACTGCCGTTAGTTCATGTATTTCCAATGCAATCTGGTTTCTAGGCACCTTCCTATCCTGATGTTTTTTATTTTTTCAGATTGTGTTCATTTGTCTCCTTAAAGTGGGGTTTCTTACAAATGAAGACATTTTTCCAGCAGCAATCTAACCTGGCACAGAGCAGCGTATTAGTGTGTGTGTGTGTGTGTGTGTGTGTGTGTGTGTGTGAGCACACGTGCACTCATGCACACATGCACACACATGCTTTTGTGTATTGAATATATACTAAAATGTTTATAATATGTATAAAAGATTCAAATAATAAAATGAGTCTGTGTATAACTACCACTAGCTTGCCCTACCGTAGAAACCCTCAGTGTATCCCATCCCAATCCCCTGCTTTTCTTTCCCACCAAAGTAACCAACTGTTATGAATTTTGTGCTTATTTTTACCATCCTTCTCTTTATAGTCATACTACATACCAAACAGCTCTAAAAATATGTTGTTGAATTTTACATGTTTTAGGATCCTGAACAAAAAATCACACTGAACGTAAAAGGAATCATATGGTATACATTCTTGTGAAACTTGATTTTTCATTCAATATCACTACTTGAAATTTATTTATGTTGGTGCAATTAGCTACTGTCATTCATGTTTCACTGTTCTATATTTGTCTCAATTGTTCCAGGTTTAATTTTTTTTTCTTTTCCCTATTGAGCTAGTTTGAAATTATATACTGTACTCTTTTTCCCCAACCGGAGATTGAACCTGTGCCCTTGGCAGTGAAAGCACAGAATCCAAACCACTGGACCGCCAGGGAATTCCCCTGTACTCTTTTTTCTAATCTCTTGGTTACCCCGGAAATGTTTAGCCTAATACTTAATTCTTATTTAATCAACATCTTTATGTTTGTCTTAAGTAATAAAAATGAGTTAAGCATTTACGCTTCAGCTATTATCCAGTATTTACTTTTATCTTCTTTAACCACACAAAATAGATATTTTAATATAATCAATGCTTATTTAAATTCACTCCCATGTTTACTAGTTTCTTAGTTTACCTCTCTGTGCATCTCTGACTTTGCATTTGGAAATATTTTCCTTCTGCCTGGAGTATTCTGTATGAATGCCTTTAGTGAGGATCTGTTGTTAAACATTTTCCTTTTTTTTTTTTTTTTTTTTTTAATGAAAATGACTTTCTTTTATCCTTTATAGTAAAAGTTAGATTCACTGGGTTCTGGTTCTGGGTTGACACTGGTTCTGTCTTAGCACATTGACAAGAGTCTCCCACAGTCTGGTACCCACTGGAGCTGTTGGTAAGCCAGCTGTCTGTCCAACTGTTCTTCCTGAAATTACCTTTTCTTCTGGCTGCTTCTAATATTTTTATGTTATCTTGTGTGTTCTGCGGTTTCACTGTAATGTTTCCAGGTGTGGGTTTCCTTTTAAGTATCCCTCTCAGGATTTGTTCAGTTTCCTAAAATGAGGATTAGGTCAATCAGTTCTGAAGCATTTACAGTTGTGTTGTCTTCACTGCCTCTCTCCCATTTCATTTCTCCCGGGGGTATATACCAAGGAGTGCGTCATATGGTAGCTCTATACTTAAAATTTAAGGAAGCTCCAGACTGTTTTCCTAAAGAGTTGCACTGTTTTACATTCCTACCAGCAGTGTATGATGATTCTAATTTCTCTATATTCTCACCAACACTTGTCATTATTTGTCTTTTTGTTTATAGCCATTATAGTGGGTGAGAAGTGGTATCTCATCGTGGTTTTCATTTGCATTTACCTAATCTTAATGATGTTGAGCATCTTTACATGTGCTTATTGGTCATTTCTGTATCTCCTTTGGAGGAATGCTTATTCAGATCCTTTGCTCATTTTTTTTTTAAATGGGTTACGTGTCTCTTAATAATTGAGTTGTAAAAATTGTCATTTTTTTTGTAGGTTTGTATGTTTTGTTCTTGTTTGATTAACCATTTGCTATTGGTTAAAAGTGAGTAATTAATGAAAAAAATAAAGGAATGGGTAAGGGGAGAAGAGAGAGAACTAAATAGCGTGGAATACTTGCAAACATAACTAAGTTTCACCAATTAGGAACAGGTTAATATTTGTTTTACTAGCATAGGGGAGGGAGAAGTTTCCTTTGACCCTCTTAGGGTCCCTGGCTAGATCTGAAAATTAAACTGACAGAGGCAGATTAACAGGAGAAAAGCATACAAATTTATTTAATGTAAGTTTTACTTAACAGAAGAACCTTCATAAGAAAATGAAAACCTGAAGAAATAGTTGATCCTGTGTATTTCTATGCTAGATTTGATGAAGAGTGGACAGTCGTAGAGTAATATGATACATGAAGGAGTGCAAGATAAGTGTGATAAACCGGGGGAAACTTAGTAAGGCCTATTTTTTCAGAATATTCCTGGCATCCATTTATCTTTGGACCTAAGGTTGCTTCTTTCCTCCAGGTGTAGGGAGGGTACCTCTTTCTGGAGGGTTCTTTGACCTGTTTCAGGGAAGAAGGGCAGAGGGAAGGTCAGAATGACCTTCCCCTTTCTGCTCTTTTCTCAAACTCCGTTAGTTTAAAATATTCAATTTGCCAAGGTGCCGTATTTTGGGGTGGTGTGTCCTGAACCCCATCACTAGTTAGAAAGATATCATGGGCAACCTACATGTTGGTTTTAATATAGTAATTAATTCATATCTTCTATGCTATATTTAATATCACCATTTCCCTAATTGTTCCATTGAATGTTACTAGGTGTTAACAGCCAGAGGTTCTGTAGCTTAATAAGCCTAGAACCTCAGACTTGATAAATAGAATGCAGTGTCCTTACTAAAGGGCTTCCTTGAGCCTTTAATATTTAAATGAACAATGTAAATGTTCTGTATGGAGGCTGGGCTTCAGTCTACAATAGTCTCCCCTTATCCTTGGGGGATACGTTCCAAGACCCCCAGTGGACACCTGAAACCTATTTATACAGTGTTTTCTCCTATATATACATATCTATGGTATAGTTTAATTTATAAATTAGGCACAGGAAGAGATTAACAATGATAACTAATAATAAAATAGAACAATTAAAACAATATGCTCTAATAAAAGTTATGAGAATGTGGTCTGTCTCTCTCAAAATGCCTCATTGTACAAATTTAATGACTTTTCACTATTAACTATGAACTCATCATGCACTGCGGCTATAACTGTTGCAGTTTAACAACAAAATCAGCACAATTTTTTTTTTCCTTCTTCACAGATAGAAGATTCCTTCCTTTTGTAGATCTTAGCAACCTGAGCATACAATTTTTTTTCTTCTTTATGAAGTAGAGAATTTTTACCTTTTCACTTAAAGGAAGTGCTTTACAATCCGAATCCTCAGCATCACTTCTTGTGCTTTGGGTCCATTATTAAGTAAAATAAGGGTTAGTTGGACACTGTCATTGAGATACTATGGTTACCAGTTAATCTGGTAACCATGGAGGCTACTGGCTACTGTGTGACTAATGGGGGCAGAGGGGCAGGGGACAAAGGGAGGTTTCACAACCTCCCTTGGAATAAGAACAGCTGAGATATCACTACTCAAAACAGCGGCAATTTAAAACTTATCGAACTATTTCTGGAATTTTTCATTTAATATTTTCATACCAAGGTTGACCAAGGGTAACTGAAACCAAAGAAAGTGAATAGAGGGGACTACTGTAAAACTCTCTTCTTTCCTTAATAATCTTGTTTTGAGATTCATGTTCTAAGGAACATACTGAGGAAAACATTGCTTTAAAGACATTAATTTCCCTAAAAGAGAGAGACTTGCCATAGTGAGCTCTGATTGTGATAATAGGACAGGGATGATGGTCAGGTGAAGCAGCAATTGATAAGTTGCCTGTTACAAGGTCAGAATTAAAATTGGAAGGAGCCTGACATTTTACCAAATGAAAATTAACATTAATTAAACAGAAAGAGGAAAAACCTGGGAATATTTGAGACAGTGATTCCTCTCCACTAGCTGGTATGTTTATTTTTCACTAGAGTTCATGACTGACCCCCTGCTAAGTGAATTGGAGTTTGCAGGCCTTCTTTGTTAGGTATTTCAAAGAGCTCTAAATTCAACACATAGGTGTAAGCTTTCACCAGCCCTCCATTTATGGCCTGTAGTCTAGCTGGGAAAGTTTCTCTGTCTGTTAAATTAGAACAATAACTTTTTTAATGCAGCCAATGTAATTCTGGAGAATCCTCTCATTTACATAATATTTTGGTGACTCTGATGTTTTCTCTTAAATGTATAGGGAATGGAGCTGTTTCTGGAAATATGAATTGAGAGTTTATTTGTTCCTGACTCTCTTACTGCCCTTATCAGAACCACAACAAAATAGCCTTTGCCAGTTCCCATTGCTGTGGGATATAGATGTAAGATATAAAAGAGTTTTAAATGATTCCATGTTCATAATATATGAAAAAAATGATCATTTAACAAATTTCCCCTAAGGATACTAGCGATGTCTTCCTTAGGAAATTTAGCTTTTATTTTTTGTTTTACTTTTGATGAAGTAGCTGAACTTTTGTATCAAGGCAAATTAAGCATAGATAACTTGATTGTAAAGATATTATTGTTTGCAAACCTCTGTGGAATTTATTTTGGACCAAAATAAACCATTACATATAACTCAAAAGAAAAATGGTTTTTTTTCTATCATTGTTATTTTATTTCATTTTACTTTATTTAATATTTTGCTTATTTCATTTATTATTCATTTTATTTTTGTGCGCATGGTACCAGGGATGGTGTTCTGGTGGTTACTTAGTTTTATCGTTAGGTAGAAGGTAGATGGTATGTGAGCCAACCCCTATGTAATAGTTAAAGCCATCTCCACCAGCTACACTGATATGATAAAACTTAGTCGGACCCCAGATACACCATCATTTTGTAGAATGACTCTCTCTGGAACAGAGAAGTTTTCTTAATCATTGAGATCTATAGACTGAAAGAAAAATGCACAACCTAAAAGTTGAGAATTATATTTTATTTGGTAGACTTTCTGAGGACTTCAAGCCCAGGAGACAGCTTCTCAGAATAGCTCTGAGGGACTGCTATGAAGAGGTAAGGGGGGAGCCAGGATATATAGGCGTTTTTGCAATGAAGACCAGGTAGTTGGAACATCAAAAGATTACTGTTAATTAAAGAAAACCAGATATCTCAAGTTAATGAATTTAGCACTTTTCTATGTATGAGAAGATGCAAGAATCTGGGTTCATTGAAATCATCCCTTTGATATATACCTCAGCTACCTGGGGCCAGTATCCTGCTTCTTTCCATCCTGAGTTCCCTTAGGGTGCGCAGTTGGGGGTGGCTCCAGTGGCTGAGGGCTTGGCAGATAATTGAAGAATGACAGATGAAAGCACTGGATTATAAAGACAGGATGTAGGAGAAGGATGAGGAAGGGGGCCGTTTTCCTCTGATGCTGGATGCTGGAAAAGATGAACTTCCAAATCTCAGGAACTTGACACTAGAGAAGTCTGTTTTGTTGTTTACAAAATGCTCCTTATGGTGGACTCTTCTCTTTCAGTCCGTGGTTTACAGACCCAGGATTCTTACATTTTGTAGGTCCATCATCTTCAAATAGGAACTTCCAATTTACCCTGCTAGGCTGCAGCCGGCCAAAAGGGGAAAAGAACACGGAGGATTACGAATGGAAGGTTGTTGTGAACACACACTTTAGCTTTTATTCCACTGGCTCAAAGTTAGTGTCACTCTACTACATCTTCCCTCTGGGACAAGGGGCCCAACCTGATGCCTAAAAGAGGAAATGGATTCTTTTAAACATGCAAGTATCTCTGCCACAACTCTCTCAGGATATTTGCTTTTTTGTATTTATGGTGTTGAAATTAATTTGAGTCATGAAATGGAGTGAGTTATCTCCAAAGGAAATAAAATTATACATGCATATTAATTATACATTTAAAACCAGCCTAATAATTAATATATAGCATTTTAAGTAATTTCCTTAATAAGTTCTTTTCAAATTCCTTCAAAGGTGTTTTTTGGCATTCCTGGAAAGCAAATTTTATTGAGGAAAGGCTCTGGTCTCAGTTTACAAAACAAATAACCAGCTCATTTCCATATCTCTGGAATCACCTTACAGCATCAAGACTGAATAGCTAAGCATCACACCTGGCTAGAGAATGGATTTTGACAGCCCAGCCTTGTTAGTTTTCATTCAAACGGGTACCATTAGCAGGAAGATGAAGCCGTCTGCCATAGCTCTATATGCTAATGGAAGTAAAGATCTATCCAAGTTCCCTGGCCTCCTTTTTGAAATAGAAAATGACATCATGTAATTGGTTTTGTCTGAACTGCTCAGTGGGTGAAAATGTGATTCACAGGAGTTAAGGCCTGATGTCATTTTTCCCAAAGCAGACTGTCAGGGAAGCTGGGTGCTTAGCAGCCTGATTCTTGGAGCCAGCAGCAGTACATAAAACTGGTGAAGAACTTTAATCTCATTAGTACAATGTAGTGACTTTCTTCTTAAACGGAAACATGGCGGGTTATTTTTAAAAACAGGGAATGTGCTCCAGAGCACTATTGATACCCTTAAGAGAACTTGTTGGGTTAAAGAATTGTCTGTATTGGTCTGGTCATTGTCTCACCTGAGCATGTATTCTGGACTAGATATAATAGTCTTCAGCTTATTCCAATCCTGAGTGGCAAAGAGGGGCAGAATATGGAGATGGTTTTTATTTACATATTTAGCAATACTGCCCACCTGCTATGTGCCTGGTAGTAAGCTAGGTGCTGGAGATTTAGCCGTGAAAAAAATAAAATTTTTCTTCTTGTAGATAATAAGCAAATAAAAACATAATCTAATACCAGGTAGGAGCTAAATGCCAGGAAGAAAGATGGGTGGAGTGCTAGAGAGGGATGGAGTAATGGCATGTCATGGAAAAAGGTGGTCTGAGAATATGACATTTAAGCAGAGAGAGACCTAAGGAAGTGAGGGGAAAATTATGTGGAAATTTTGGGAAAGAAGATTGCAAGTGGTGGGAACAGCAGGGGCAAAGGCTGTGAGGCTGGGAGCATGCTTGACAAGTTTACAGATCAGCAAAAGTGAAGGAGAGTGGATGGCGTCCGCCAGTCTCCATCCCAAAGAGAACCTCAGCAGTCTCCAAATGTGAGTCAAAGCAGATGCCTGCATCTCAGGCTGATGCTCCAAGACAAGCAAATGAGCCTCTTCCAAACACAGTCCAGGAGCCCGTTGATGGGCAACTTCCCTCCTGGTCCCTGAGGCAGATTCAACAAAGACACCCAGATGGCTCTTTGTGGTATTTTGAGAGCAGACCCTGTTGGAAGCCGTGTGGCTGACAGGATCTTGGTGCTCCAGCTGGGTGTCAGGCCTGCGACTCTGAGATGGGGGAGCCAAGTTCAGGACACTGGTCCACAAAAGACCTCCCAGCTCCATGTAACATCAAATGGTGAAAGCTCTCCTAGAGATCTCCATTCCAATGCTAAGACCCAGCTCCACTCAATGACCAGCAAGCTACAGTGCTGGACACCCTATGACAAACAACTAGCAAGACAAGAACACAACCCCACCCATTAGCAGAGAGGTTGCGTAAAATCATAATAAGGTCACAGACACCCCAAAACACACCACTGGATGTGGTCCTGCCCACCAGAAGGACAGGATCCAACCTCATCCACCAGGCACAAGGCACTGAACCAACCTGACCCACTGGGGGCAGACACCAAAAACAATGGGAACTATGAACCTACAGCTTGCGAAAGGGAGACCCTAAACACAGTAAGTTAAACAAAATGAGAAGACAGAGAAATATGCAGCAGAAAACCCACCAGACCAAACAAATGAAGAGGAAATAGGCAGTCTACCTGAAAAAGAATTCAGAGTAATGATAGTAAAGATGATCCAAAATCTTGGAAATAGAATGGAGAAAATACAGGAAACGTTTAACAAGGACTTGGAAAACTAAAGAGCAAACAAACAATGATGAACAACACCATAGATGAAATTAAAAGTTCTCTAGAAGGAATCAATAGCAGAATAACTGAGGCAGAAGAACGGATAAATGACCTGGAAGATAAAATAGTGTGAATAACTACTGAAGAGCAGAATAAAGAAAAAAGAATGAAAATAATTAAGGAGAGTCTCAGAGACCTCTGGGACAACATTAAACACACCAACATTTGAATTATAGGGGTCCCAGAAGAAGAAGAGAAAAAGAAAGGGACTGAGAAAATACTTGAAGAGATTATAGTGGAAAACTTAACTATTATGGGAAAGGAAATAGTCAATCAAGCCCAGGAAGTGCAGAGAGTCCCATACAGGATAAATCCAAGGAGAAAAATGACAGGACACATATTAATCAAACTATCAAAAATTAAATACAAAGAAAAAATATTAAAAGCAGCAAGGGAAAAACAACAATCAACATACAAGGTGATGACCATAAGGTTACCAGCTGATCTTTCAGCAGAAACTCTGCAAACCAGAAGGGAGTGGCAGGACATATTTAAAGTGATGAAAGGGAAAAGCCTACAACCAAGATTACTCTACCCGGCAAGAATCTCATTCAAATTCAATGGAGAAATTAAAACCTTTACAGACAAGCAAAAGCTAAGAGAATTCAGCACCACCAAATGAGTTTTACAACAAATGCTAAAGGAACTTCTCTAGGCAGGGAATATAAGAGAAGGAAAAGACTTACAATAAAAAACTCAAAACACTAAAGAAAATGGTAATAGGAACATACATATCAATAAGTACCTTAAATGTAAATGGATTAAATGCTCCAAACAAAAGACATAGACTGGCTGAATGGATATAAAAATAAGACCTGTATATATGCTGTCTACAAGAGACCCACTTCAGACCTAGAGACACATACAGACTGAAAGTGAAGGGATGAAAAAAGATATTCCATGCAAATGGAAATCAAAAGAAAGCTGGAGTCGCAATTCTCGTATCATATAAAATAAACTTTAAAATAAAGACTGTTACAAGAGACAACGATGTACACTACATAATGATCAAGGTATCAATCCAAGAAGAAGATATAACAATTGTAAATATTTATGCACCCAACATAGGAGCACCTCAATACATAAGGCAAATGCTAACAGCCATAAAAGGGGAAATTGACAGTAACACAATCATAGTAGGGAACTTTAACAACCCACTTTCACCAATAGACAGATCATCCAAAATGAAAATGAATAAGGAAACACAAGCTTAAATTATACATTAAATGAGACGGACTTAATTGATATTTATAGGACATTCCATCCAAAAACAACAGAATACACTTTCTTCTCAAGTGCTCATGGAACATTCTCCAGGATAGATCATATCTTGGGTCACAAATCAAGCCTTGGTAAATTTAAGAAAAATGAAATTGTATAAAGTATCTTTTCTGACCACAATGCTGTGAGACTAGATATCAATTACAGGAAAATATCTGAAAAAATACAAACACATGAAGGCTAAGCAATACACTACTAAATAACCAAGACATCACTGAAGAAATCAAACAGAAAATCAAAAAATACTAGAAAAAAATGACAATGAAAACACGATGACCCAAAACCTATGGGATGCAGCAAAAGCAGTTCTAAGAGGGAAGTTTATAGCAATACAATCCTACCTCAAGAAACAAGAAACATCTCAAAGAGACAACCTAAGCTTACACCTAAAACAATTAGAGAAAGAAGAACAAAAAAACCCCAAAGTTAGCAGAAGAAAATAAATCATAAAGATCAGATCAGATAAGAAATAAATGAAAAAGAAATGAAGGAAACAATAGCAAAGATCAGTAAAACTAAAATCTGGTTCTTTGAGAATATAAATAAAATTGATAAACCATTAGCCAGACTCATCAAGAAAGAAAGGGAGAAGACTCAAATCAATAGAATTAGAAATGAAAAGGAGAAGTAACAACTGACACTGCAGAAATAAAAAGGACCATGAGAGATTACTACAAGCAACTCTATGCCAATAAAATGGACAACCTGGAAGAAATGGACAAATTCTTAGAAAAGCACAACCTTCTGAGACTGAAACAGGAAGAAATAGAAAATATAAACTGACCAATCACAAGCACTGAAATTGAAACTGTGATTAAAAATCTTCCAACAAGCAAAAGCCCAGAACCAGATGTCTTCACAGGCAAATTCTCTCAAACATATAGAGAAGAGCTAATGCCTATCCTTCTCAAACTTCCAAAATATAGCAGAGGGAGTACTCCCAAACTCATTCTATGAGGCCACCATCACCCTGATACCAACACCAGACAAAGATGTCACAAAGCAAGAAAACTACAGGCCAGTATCACTGATGAACATAGATGCAAATATCCTCAACAAAATACTAGCAAACAGAACCCAACAGCACATAAAAAGGATCATACAACGTGATCAACTGGGATTTATCCCAGGAATGCAAGGAATCTTCAATATACACTAATCAATCAATGTGATAAACCATAGTAACAAATAGAAGGAGAAAAACCATATGATCATCTCAATAGATGCAGAAAAAGCTTTCGACAGTATTCAACACCCATTTATGATAAAAACCCTCCAGAAAGTAGGCATAGAGGGAACTTACCTCAACATAATAAAGGCCATATATTACAAATCCACAGCCAACATCGTTGTCAATGGTGAAAAACTGAAACAATTCCCTCTAAGATCAGGAAGAAGACAAGGTTGTCCACTCTCACCATTATTATTCAACATAGTTTTGGAAGTGTTAGCCACAGCAATCAGAGAAGGAAAAGAAATAAAAGGAATCCAAATCAGAAAAGAAGAAGTAAAGCTGTCACTCTTTGCAGATGACATGGTCCTATATAGAGAGAATCCTAAAAGTGCTACCAGAAAACTACTAGAGCTAATCAATGAATTTGCTAAAATAGCAGGATACAAAATTAATGCACAGAAATCTCTTGCACTCCTATACACTAATGGTGAAAAATATGAAAGAGAAATTAAGGAAACACTCCCATTTACCATTGCAACAAAAAGAATAAAATATCTAGGAATAAACCTACCTAAGGAAACAATAGACCTGTATGCAGAAAACTGGAAGACACTGATGAAATAAATTAAAGATGATACAAACAGATGGAGATATATACCATGTTCTGAGATTGGAAGAATAAACATTGTGAAAATGACTATACTATCCAAAGCAATCTACAGATTCAATGCAATCCATATCAAATTACCATTGGCATTTTTCACAAAACTAGAACAAAAAATTTCACAATTTGTATAGAAACAAAAAAGACCCCAAATAGCCAAAGCTATCTTGAGAAAGAAAAACAGAGCTGGAGGAAATAGGCTCCCAGACTTTAGACTATACTACAAAGCTAGAGTAATCAAGACAGTATGGTACTGGCACAAAAACAGAAATATAGATCAATGGAACAGGATAGAAAGCCCAGAGATAAACTCACACACATTTGGTCACCTTATTTTATTTTATTTATTTATTTATTTATTTTTGTGGTACGCGGCCTTCTCACTGTTGTGGCCTCTTCCGTTGCAGAGCACAGGCTCTGGACGCGCAGGCTCAGTGGCCATGGCTCACGGGCCCAGCCGCTCCGTGGCATGCGGGATCTTCCTGGACCGGGGCATGAACCCATGTCCCCTGCATCGGCAGGCGGACTCTCAACCACTGCGCCACCAGGGAAGCCCTGGTCACCTTATTTTTGATAAAGGAGGCAAGAATATACAATGGATAAAAGACAGCCTCTTCAATAAATGGTGCTGGGAAAACTGAACAGCTACATGTAAAAAAATGAAATTAGAACACTCCCTAACACCATACACAAAAATAAACTCAAAATGGATTAAAGACCTAAATGTAAGGCCAGACACTATCAAGCTCTTAGAGGAAAACATAGGCAGAACACTCTATGACATAAATCACAGCAAGATCCTTTTTCACTCACCTCCTAGAGAAATGGAAATAAAAACAAAAATAAACAAATGGGACCTAATGAAACTTAAAATCTTTTGCACAGAAAAAGAAACCTTAAACAAGATGAAAAGGCAACCCTCAGAATGGGAGAAAATATTTGCAAATGAAGCAACTGACAAAGGATTAATCTCCAAAATTTAGAAGCAGCTCATGCAGCTCAATATCAAAAAAACAAACAACTCAATCCAAAAATGGCAGAAGACCTAAATAGACATTTCTCCAAAGAAGATATACAGATTGCCAACAAACACATGAAAGGATACTCAACATCACTAATCATTAGAGAAATGCAAATCAAACTTCAATGAGGTATCACCTCACACCAGTCTGAATGGCCATCATCAAAAAATCTAGAAACAATAGATGCTGGAGAGGGTGTGGAGAAAAGGGAACTCTCCTGCTCTATTGGTGGGAGTGTAAATTGATACAGCCACTATGGAGAACAATATGGAGGTTCCCTAAGAAACTAAAAATAGAACTACCATACAACTCAGCAATCCAACTACTAGGCATATACCCTGAGAAAGCCATAGTTCCAAAAGAGACATGTACCACAATGTTCATTGCAACTCTATTTACAATAGCCAGGACATGGAAGCAACCTAAGTTTCCGTCGACAGATGAATGGATAAAGAAGATGTGGTACATATATACAATGGAATATTACTCAGCTGTAAAAAATGTGAAATTGAGTTATTGGTAGCGAGGTGGATGGACCTTGAGTCTGTCATTCAGAGTGAATAAGTCAAAAAGAGAAAAACAAATACCGTATGCTAACACATATATGGAATCTAAAAAACAAAAAAAAACCATGGTTCTGAAGAACCTAGTGGCGGGACAGGAATAAAGATGCAGACATACAGAATGGACTTGAGGACACAGGGAGGGGAAACAGTAAGCTTGGACAAAGTGGGAGAGTGGCATGGACATACATACACTACCAAATGTAAAATAGATAGCTAGTGGGAAGCAGTCGCATAGCACAGGGAGATCATCTTGGTGCTTTGTGACCACCTGGAGGGGTGGGATAGGGAGGGTGGGAGGGAGACACAAGAGGGAAGAGTTATGGGGATATATGTATATGTATATGTGTAGCTGATTCAATTTTTTATAAAGTAGAAACTAACACACCATTGTAAAGCAATTATACTCCAATGAAGATGTTAAAAAAAGAAAAGAAAAGTGAAGGAGAGGGAGAGGGGTAGGGAGTATGGTCGGGGGGCAGCAGGATGGGAGCAAAACCTGCTCAGCGCTGGTGTTGACCATCATAAGGGATTGTGTGTAGAACCATGATGCTGTGCCGTTGAGGCTTCTATTTCATGACGAAGCACCAGGAGGAATGATCCTCTGTAGTCACTGATCTCTGCATTGGGCTGGGGGACTACAATTGGCCTTTTTTGGGCCCTGGGTGATTGGTTAAGTTTAGGAGGTCCTGAGTTCAGGCAATGAGGAGATGCATTGTCCATAAAGAACTTTAAAACAATTATAAGCTGTCTTAAAGTTGACCTACTCTTTATTATCATAATGCTTAAACAATTTCAGGGATAAAATACTATTCCCCCCAGGGCCAGAGTACCTTCATCTTCCTGCATCCCTTGGTACCACCACTGCTTTCACCTTGAAGTTGGCCAAGAACAATCAAACATTGACTAGACAAAAGCCTCCAGACATCTAATAATAATATATAGTTGTTTAAAAAAGAAGACTATACGTATACACAGACACATACACAAACACACACACACATACATACATATTCTTTAACATATATAGCAAGGACAAATCATGGAGTATATAGATTTAAAATGAAATTTGAATTTAAATTTAAAATATTTGGAATCAAAAGATCCTACATGGAAAATGTTAAATTATTAAGGTAGAGAAACCAATATATACTCAGTACCTATGATGCACCAGGCTGGTTTTTTTCTTACATTTTCATTTGTTCAAAAACCATTTTGTGGAACTTACCTGTGCTGCTGAAGAAATAAAGAAAAACAAAAGTGATATGCTTGCAACAAACCACAAAGTATGGCTTGACTATTCCAATTTTACAAACAAGAAAACTGAGGTTTGGAGGAGTTCAACCTGTACTCGGTCCACAGAGCTGGTAACAAAGAGCTGGAACTCAAATGCCATTTTTTCTATGCCTTGTCTCTTGTTTGAAACAAAAACAAAGTTGAGATACTTGCTCTATTCTTAATTGTTTGAGATAATTGGCATGTGTGAAGTATTGCTATCCACATGGACTATTTGGATAGATGGCATCTAAGAAGATCTAATTTTTTTAAATATATATTTATATATTGATTTATTTTTGGCTGCGTTGGGTCTTCGTCGCTGCGCATGGGCTTTCTCTAGTTGTGGCAAGTGGGGGCTACTCTTCGTTGAGGTGTGTGGGCTTCTCATTGCAGTGGCTTCTCTTGTTGCGGAGCACAGGCTCTAGGAGCATGGTCTTCAGTAGTTGTGGCTCACAGGCTCTAGAGTGCAGGCTAAGTAGTTGTGACACACAGGCTTAGTTGCTCCATGGCATGTGGGATCCTCCTGGACCGGGGCTCGAACCCATGTCCCCTGCATTGGCAGGCGGATTCTTTACCACTGCGCCAACAGGGAAACCCAGAAGATCTAATTAATACCTGCTCAAGAGCAACGTTTATATGTAGTATAAAAACAATTAATAAGAATCTAATACAAGTAGAATCTGCTCACACAGAATTAATTAATACTTGGATAAATGGTAGAGAATATATGATCTTGTCTTTAAGAACAAGTCTTCATCCCCCTGTGGTACCTTATATCAGTGATTCTGTGACTTACAATCATGCACATGGCTGCTTCTCCACACCTCTCCTGGGACAATATCTAACACCATGTCACATACCACTGCTTCTCAAATTTTAAAATGCATATGAATCTCTTAGGTATCTTGTTAAGCTGCAGATTCTGATTCACAGGTCTAGGCGGGGCCTGAGATTCTGAGTTTCTAACAAGCTCCCAGGTGACGGAGATGCGCTGGTCTGCACACTTTGAGTTTAAAGTTGTTACAGTCATTTCTGGCGCCAACCAGAAGCTGTATCTTGGACCCCAACTCCACCATTGGTTCCTTTTGCAAGAGTGTTTGCTGGGCCGACATTCCAGTAGAGCAGTTTACAGGATTTGAAGAAGGTGTAGAGTAATGGTAGGGGAATAAAAGGAAAGAAGTAAGTGTTCCAATGGATGCTGTACCTCATTCCTAAAGCAACCACAAGCCAATCATTTACTCCTTGTTATGAGGGTCATAGGCAGCAAAGCCATTGGTCACCTTGAGGAATGAGTATTCTGCTCTTTGGTATAAGCTCAGTTTTATCTTGCTGAAACAAAACAGAAAGGAGCCAATAGTTTAAAAAAAAATAAGCCAATAGAACATTCCCTCATATTATTCATTCTGCCTGGATGCTAAAGTTAATTTTCTTAAGTGCTTTGGCCACTGTATTAAAATTATCCTTTTTATGAAATAGATTAATGTGAATCATTTGAAAACATGCAAGAAAATTTCGTTTGAGCATTGCTTCCGAAATTTTAATGAGCAAACAGATCACCTTGGAATCTAATTAAAAATATAAATTTTGATTCTGTGGGTTTGGGGTGGAGACTGAAATTTTGCATTTCTTAAGAGCTCCTAGATAAGGCTGACACAGCAGATCCTTGGGCCACTCTGAGTAGAGAGGCCTTAGAATGCTTGACTTTGTCTTGCACTAAGATGGCACTTGTGTGTGTGTGTGTGTGTGTGTGTGTGTGTGTGAGGTTTTCAAAGTGGGGAGGAAGTTATATATTGACAGATAGCTTGAAATGTTGGAAAGGAGGCATCTTCCTCATCACACAGGCCAGTTATCAAAGATTTCACAGTCATATTATTTCCTTAACATGAAGGACTATTCAAACACCAACACTACAAGAAAGGACTTTTTTCAGTAAGATGATGATAATTTCTGAGGTCAAGCTCTATTTTAGATCACTCAGCAGATTCTAAAAGCATAGATACTCAGGGCCCACTCCAGACCAACTAAATCAGCATCTTTGGGCTTGGATCTATTGAGTCATCTTTAGACCAGCAACATCAGCAGCTTATTACACATATAGACTCTCAGGCCCCATCCAGATCTACTGAATACAAATGTGAAGTTCAGAAAGTTCCCCAAGCATTCCAATCCATGTTCAATTTCCAGAGACACTGCTGAGTGGGAGGCAAACCTAGATAGTTGCCACAGCAATGTAATTGTAAGGTATTAAACACTTCCTTTCCTGTCTGATAGTTTGGGCCTCTGCCTGATATGAAGACCAAAAGAAGACAGACAGACATAATGGTACTTTGACTGAACCTGAAGCAACTGGGTTGGTGTAAAATAATAGGGAGCAGGTACAAAAAGTGTACCCAATTCCCTGTAATGAGCGTTTTACATCAGCAATTCCATCTCTTCTTAGCTCTTCTTTTTTTTTTTTTTAGGAGTTTATTAATTAATTTATTTATTTTTGCTGTGTTGGGTCTTAGTTTCTGTGCGAGGACTTTCTCTAGTTGTGGCAAGCAGGGGCCACTCTTCATCGTGGTGCGCGGGCCTCTCACTATCACGGCCTCTCTTGTGGAGCACGGGCTCCAGACGCGCAGGCTCAGTAGTTGTGGCTCACGGGCCTAGTTGCTCCGCGGCATGTGGGATCCTCCCAGACCAGGGCTCGAAGCCGTGTCCCCTGCATTAGCAGGCAGATTCTCAACCCTGCGCCACCAGGGAAGCCCCTTAGCTCTTCTTTATCATGGTTTTTCCTCAGCTTTTTCACAGAGTTTCATCACTTGCTTCAAGCTTCAAATCTATTGAGTAAAAGTTAATCCAAAGGAAACCAAATAGATAGTTGAAGTCTGGAATTGCTTGACCATAGGGACAGCTGTGCTCATATTCTTGCTACTTTGCAGGGAGGCAGTTCTTGTCACTGGGCTAAAACCCAGGCAAGGGAAGGAATGATCAGGCATTTACTGAGGAACCACTTTGTGCCTAGCATCAAGGTAAAGATGTTGGTGACAAATGGAAAGAGTCAGTTGCTTGAAACCTGTTGAAGTCACATGTATTTAACTCACAAATAATGTGCAAATTGTGTGTTATTAGGTTCTGAAGTAGTGAAAAAGCATCAATTAAAGGCTTAACAGTGGAACAGATATTCTGAACAACAACAGAAAAAAGTTAGAGAAGGGCAACGTCAGTTTGAGGTGAGGCTTCACAGAGCCAGTGGGCCTTGACTTGAGTAGATACAAGATGGAAGGCATGCCATTTAGAGGCGACAGTTTGAACAAAAGCAAAAAAATTAAATGTCACGAGATGACAGGCAGCAAATAATGAGAACTTGCTCCTAAACATGCAGTGCTATTTTATAGCACACATTTTAAATTGTGCACATAGAATATTACATATGTTGGGGAAATTGTAGCTGTTTTTCTAATTCTTATTAAAGAAGGTAGTTAGTTCTGAAATTAAACATTTTCAATAGTTATAACTTTCATTATTTTTTTCCTCAAGGGTATGGATTATGGTGTTTCCTGGTAATTTTTGCTAACTTCAAAATGGAAAGCATAAAGGTTTAATGAAATATTAATATTTTTAAAAGTTTTCCTGCTAGTAACGATCTAAAAACTGAAAAGTGTTAATTTGAGCAGGTTCTTTCCATAAATTAAAAATGCTCAAAATTGCTTGGATGTTATGGACTGATATTTCATGAACTTCATTCAACTATACTTGTAAAATCTTCACTATGTGGTTTATAGAGGCAATTTTGCAGTCTGGCAGTAGTTATGCCTAATTCTATAGATAAATGTTATTTGGAATTTCTGTTGTCATTAACTTTTCCATGTGGGAAATGGGATTTATAACGCCAGTCTAAATAAGTGTTCTCTGTTTTGGGGTAAAAATATGAATGTGCTAATAAGAAGTGCATGTGTTCAAAACAGTACAGAATGATATGCCCAATAAATTCATGTATTTGTTTTATATCTTTACTTTTATTATCAGCTCTGCTTATTTGACCTTATCTACTTTAGAAGGCTAATTGTAACAAATTACACTATTATAGAATAGGTGTAGGCCACCAAACTGAACATTTGATGGAAACATTTCTATTTAGATTGTAGATAAATGCAGTGTATTCTCAACAACAAGGTAGTGCTGAAACGTATTACAGAAGATACAGTATTTCTAAACCTCACAAGAACTTGTAAAACACCCGCTTACATGAAATAATTTCTATGCTCTGTCAGCTTTGTTATTATAAAACCTATGGCTATTAACTGGCACTGGAAGTTGTAGGAGGAAAATGGTTGTGTGCTGTATATGCCTCCACTGATAGAAGATATTATCAAATGTGTACAACTCACTAGACTGCAGACTTGTCTACGACACAGCCATACCCTACTCACTTTCATAGCCCGAGCAGCCATATGAATAGCATCATGTGCTCACAGCTCTCTTGCTCCCCATTTTCACTATGGCTGGGTGTGGGTCAAGTAAACGGTAGCAGACCCCATCATAGTACAGTTCCTGCAGACACCAGTCGGTACCCACAAAGCACCTCCATGCTGTCATGTCTTAGTTCTGGGATTTCTGTGTACAGGCATCCCCTGAGCTGAGCTCCAGCATATGATCCTGGTGGGGAAACATCTAAATATTGGTTTCTAGAGGTTTTCTGAGTAGTGGGACAGTAGCCAAGAAACAGAGGAGAAATCAGCTAGGCCAGCAGCCTTCCCCATTTCTGGGGCTCCAGATACTGGTTCAAAGTAGTTCAGAGACACAAAGGGGCAGCATTAGGGTCAAGTGATACCAGAAGGTTCCACAAGCCATGACTTGGTGCCTGAGTGGGTGGTGAGCCAGGGTCCCTGTCCAATGCTCCAGCTGGGCAGAGGGTAAAAAATCGGGGGTATGATTAAGCTCATATTCAACAGTACAAAATGAACAGGAAAATACCAACACAAGTTTGGCTGACAACTGGTAGTTCAAGGAATGAGAAAAGGAATGAGGAACAAACTTGAAGCACTGGGAAAGGGAGTGGGGAGGAGTTGTTCCAAAGGAGATTGCTGAGAAAGGGGTTTTTATCCTTGAATGGGTGCTCTGGAATCTGACTGCAATTTAAGGTAGTTTTCATATGGACAGATTACAGCCTTTGGGTGCAACCTGTGTCACAAATGGGGAGGGCACGATTCCATATCTACTGATAACTGCTATAAAAGGGAAGTTTCCTATCATGTCCTCCAAATTCTTAACCAGGCAATAATCCCAGGGAATCCGACGGTGCCTGGATTGAGGGAAGCTTCTGAAGACAGCCTGAGAACCACGATAGGAATGTGTTGAAGTTGACTTTAAAAAGTAAAAACAGAGAACTCTGCTCAATATTATGTAACAACCTAAATAGGAAAATAATTTGAAAAAGAATAGATACATGTATATCACTTAGCTGTACACCTGAAACTAACACAACATTGTTAATCAACTATACTCCAATATAAAATAAAAAAATTAAAAAAAAAAGACTGATCAATTGGTGAGAAAAAAAAAATAGGAGACAAACTGTCTGCTATTTCAGTTCAGGGAACTGAAACTGAAAGTTTACTTTTGCAGACAGTCAAATTTTAAATGTATTTGTTATTTGAAAAAATAAATTGTAGTGTATTAAGTTTTTATACTATGTTATCACCAGGCAGATAACAAAAATCTCCACAGATATTACCTTGAAAGGGTCTCAAGGTGTCTTCTGATATAATTGCTAATGAATTCCTAGTAAAATTGAACTAATTTGAAAATACTAATTATTGTGAATTTTTGGATGACTTCCGATACATATATTTTATTTTGAAAGTATTGGGTTTTTTCCTTTAAGAATACTATCACTCAATATCCATCTTATCTTTCATTTATAGCTGATTATTGTGTGCTATTTGTCCTGTACTTAAAAGGTAGGGCTTTGGGAAGCTCTGTTGCTACTAGTGGCGGTTGAATTTTGTCTGACCAAACTGAACGCTTAATAAATATTTTGTATTGTTCTTTCTTGGCTGTAAAATTAACTTAGCTCATTTTTGTTAATTTTCTCAAAAGGAATCATAGATTACCTTATATGTAATAGTCCTTAATTACCATTTTAGAAGGAACTATTTTTATATGCTATTTGTTTTTCCCCCATTAGATTGTGCCTTATTTATCCTTCTTTGTCTTTTACTTTGATAATATTACATTGAACATTATGTTGTAGGCACTAAACAAATAAATAATTTGAATTGGTTCTTTGATCTGAAAATCACAGATAATAAAAGCAACTGAAAGCCATTGCTTTCTGTGAATAATTTTTTATTTTAACCAAGTTGGAGTTGGTGTCTACTTAAATATCCCTCTTATGAAAGAGGAAAAATTAAATATAGGAAAACTTTCAGGCTTAGAATTAAAAGAAAAAAAGCTTAATAGTGATGTGAATTTTCATGAGCATCCACAGCTAAGAAGTTATTTAAGTATGTCATTTATTCACAGTTTAATAAAAATCTGTCTTTTTCTACAGCTTGACTTATTTTGTGCTTGAAGGAAATTTTAAAACTGATTCTGTAAACCCGGGGTGAGATGTGTGTCTTTTGTCTAGCTTCACAAAGCAGCATACCATTAACCTGAAGTAGTGAATAAAAAGGACATTTCTCAAAAGTATATATTTGTATAACATCTTATAATACACCCTTACTGAAAGTAATAAGAGCAATATTTTCAAAACTATTTAGCTCTCCAGTCAACCACATACAATCTCGATTGTAGGGAAATGTGTTCCGTTTTTGAGACTGCTTCTTGCAGGTCCCATTTGCACTCAGAAAAATAAAAAGCAATTTAATTACAAAGGACTCGATTTTATATATTGGAAAAAATATAAAAATGTGACTGCTTGCCAAATTGGGACTGTGTGTAATAAAGTGGGTTTTAAAAACTTATGCTCAAAACATAATCAGAAAGTCACAAGAGTGTGAGACTCATTAATAGCATAGAGATATTTGGCCAATATAAGCAGAGCAGGCAGTCCGACTTTCGTTTTACCTCTTTTTCTAAAGGTCCTCTACTGAATTGAGCAGAGTTGTTTGAGGGTGGGGAAGTGATAGTGGGAGAAGCTTTTCTCTCCACTTATCTGAAACCTATAGCATCACTCTAGTCATCTACGGTAACAAAAAGAAATGAGACAGGCTAAATGAAACCTTAGTTGATTAACCAGACCAGTATTATTTGAGAGCACAATTCTCTACACAAGCCCTCTTTTTTCATCTAATAAACATTAAACTCAAATATATAAAAACATTTATTCTCTTTCCAATTCTGCTGTAAGCTCCTTGAGACAAAAGTCTTCTATCTTCTGCTTTGTCCTCCTGACCAACAGCTGATACAATATTCTATCCATAGAAGACCCTCCAGAAATGTTTTCTGCTGAGATTACTGATCTTACTCTCCCTAAATGTGCGGCTTTTGGCGTTTAACTAGCCTCGTACCTCAGTCTCTTCAACCATGCAGTAAGGATAATAATTCCACCTGCAGTTAGCATTGAAGATAATGGGTACAAATTACCTGGTATACAGTAGGGCTCTAGGCTGATGGACCCTCTGTCTCAGCATAGAGTTTCCTGATTATTCTTGTTCCATCCTTTCTCACTGTTTCATCTCCCCTACTCCATAATGTGGCACTCACACATACCTTATAAATGCACATATATTTTCTTTTTTAAAAAATTTATTTTACCAAAATATAGTTGACTTACAATGTTGTGTTAATTTCTACAATACAGCAAAGTGATTCAGTTACACATATATATATATATACATTCTTTTTAATATTCTTTTCTATTGTGGTTGATCATAGGATATTGAGTATAGTTCCCTGCACTATACAGTAGGACTTGTTGTTTATTCATTCTGTATATAATAGCTTGCATCTGCTAAGCCCAAACTCCCAGTCCATCCCTCTCCCACCTACCCCCTTAGCAAGTCTATTCTCTATGTCTCTGAGTCTGTTTCCTAGATAAGTTTGTTTGTGTCATATTTTAGATTCCACATGTAAGTGATATCATACACATATATTTTCATAGTTTCATTAATCACATGCCACATGCTAACAATACCAGCTTAAACTGTTTCATCAAATTGTTAAAGTTAACACTAGTGATATGAAGTTGGTCCTCAAAAATATAGAACACATTTTTTACTGTGATTTATTGTTCAATATTATTCTCCTAAATGTCTGCCAAGTGACTTGCCTGATCAGCCTTCCTCTACTTCAGATCAAAAGCACATGAACACATAGTTCTTCTTTGGGGTCTTTCTAATTAAAAGTATTGAGGTCAGTACCTTAAATTTATAAGCAACTTTGGGGCATTGGATATGAGTCAGGTTAGAACAATACTGTCCAATAGAAATTCAATGACAACCACATATATAATTTAAAATTTTCTAGGAAAACAATATTGCAGAGAATGTACTATCACTTCAAACAAAGAATTGTATCTTGCTAAAAACATTTAATTCTTCTGGCTGTCTTGCTTCATTCTATAACGGATCAAAGACAACTGAGACAAAGTATTATATATTCAATAAAATAATTGTAAAATAAGAATTGGAACCCCCAAAATAGAAATAAATTAGGAAACCAAGAGCAAGGAAAATGAAACACAAATACACAGACCTAACACCCAGGCTGGCTCACATCTTAGGGCCTTTGCACATGCTCTTTCCTATGCTTGGACCAGTCACTTTCCCAGATCTTTTGATAGCTGCTTCTTTCTTATGCTGTGTGTCTCTTTTTGAGATTTCACTATCTCCAAGATGTTCTCACTGACCACCTTGTCTGAGCAAGGTTTCAAGTCTCTTTTGTCACCTCCCTTTGCTTTATGTTCTTTGGAGCATTCATCAAAACCAAGTAATTTCTTGTTCACATATGTGTTTATATTTTGTTATCTCTCTTCCCCAATTCTGATACCAACTCTAGGAGAGCAAGAGTCTTGTTCACTACTGTATCCCCCAACTTTGAAAATTATGCCCAATATAAGAGGACTCTTTATAAATAATGTTAAGTGAATAAGTGTTCTTATGACGTTGTTATGTGGCCCTAAGCTTTCTGGAAGTCAAAATGAAGAGAGGAGGATTCTTCCCCGTGCTTGTCTTGCACAGGACCCCATTTGGTGTGTACTAACTGATGCAGTGAGCAAGGCTCCATATATTCCTACAGTAAACTTGGGAACAGAAGCCTTACAGCTATTACTTAAGGTTTCTTCAATCAAAATTAAAAATAATGTGAAAGGCATAATTGTCAAATAGAACTTTGTGCAGGAGACAAACTTATATGATCTGCATCTGGAGCTTTCTGCTAGGCTGGCTCCATCTGAACATAGAACTTAGGTTAGAGGAGTAAATAATTGCATATTCCTCAGTTAACCCTCCACAAATCTCATTTCTCTCCAATGGAATTTTGATAGGAGCTGGGAAACAAACAAACAACAATAACAACAAAAACAAAAAAATAGCTATTCAGTAGTTTTTTGTTTTTTTTTTAAGTTTCCTTTTGTTCTTGTATCCATGATTCACTTTAACTCCTCAAATAAATTGTAAGCTGCTTAAGGGCAGAAACTATAGCATACTTAATATTTCTTCTTATCCCTACGACATAAGATGGCCCCTCTACAAGACAGGTATTAATTAAGAATCAAGGTTTGGTGGTGCTGATGCTATTAGATGGATTCTTTAGTCACATAGAAATCCATTATGTGCATAAGCAAATTTTATTATCCGTACTCTTTCAAGGTAAGTTCTGAGAAGTAACATTAGCCAGAGTGGGGCACAGAACTTCAGAGTCAGAGGTCCTCAGCCAGGGAACTTGGGCCTGAATGAGCACAACTAATTAGTGGCAGAGCCTCATTCTGCTATACCAGTGTTAAAAGATAAACTGGAACATATTTAAAAAGCTAAAATTTTATGAGCAAAAATCAATTTGAATCAGCAACACCAACTGGAAATAGTAAGGAGTACTTCACTAACAGGAGCTGGGGAAAGACTCTTATAGAGAAGATGTGGAAGCAAAGCAAGGAAATTATTTGATGGGCTTTAGCGTGAGTGATTGCCTTATTTGGGAAAGTCTATTTGGCTGTTTGTGATTGGTTGTAATTAGGTTTCAATTTCTTAACTTTGAAGCTTAAGTTTTTGGTTTGCTGCTAAGGCATTAAGGTCATCTCAGTCTAGTGGCCTTATTGCTTAATTAATTTAATACCAGTGATTCTTCAAAGTTAGTGTGTTATCTCAGTTACATAGGGAAAGCATTAAAAATGTAGATGTCTACTTCATACATATGCAGGATGCACAGGGATGTTATTTAAACCCTCCTCAGATCTTGGAGGGATATTACTGAGATTCAAGGAGAATAAATGAGGTATCTGGGAAAAGTAGAGAAATCAAGACAGAGGGATCTAATAAAAAGAAAAAAAAAAACTACTCCAAAACTTAAAGGCTTGAAACAACCATTTTATTATTGTTATTGCCATGGCGGTGGGCAGAGCACTGTGGGCAGAGACTTGTCTCAGCTCCACAATGTCTGTTCCATCCTGAGCCAGAGAGTGGAAACAGCTGGGGGTGGTTAGCATCTCTCTGTTTTTCTGGAGGCTCAGACCTGTCTAAGGGTTTCTCACCTTCCCTCCCAGGTAGACAGGTTTCCTGGGGCTCAGGGTATTCTGAGAGACTCGAAGAGGAACCTGTCAATCTCCTAAAGCCTGGTCTCAGAAGCTAGCACAGCATCACTTCCACTGCATTCTGTTGGTCAAAGCAGAGCCCACCAAGAATTGGGGGTGGGAGGGAGAGACAGAAACACCTCCTCTCCTTGGGAGGTGTGTCAAAGATTTCATGACCTTCAGTCTACAACTAGTACAACCCTGAGAAATCCTAGTCTGACTTCACGATTGTAGCAGTACATTTCTTTCTAGCTCACCAAAGCAAGAGCAAGAATTGGACAGTTTTCTAACAATACAAAATATTGCCTTTACACCATAAACCCTAAAATATGTGGGATTTAAAACGCTTTTAAAATTAGACTTGGAAAAGTTTTTAAAAATTTTTTTTTATAAATATATATGATATAGGATTGCGTATAATTAGTCCTGTGTTAATTTATTATACATTGATTTTTATTTGAATATGTAATAGAGAAAGAAAAATTTAAATGATAGATAAAATGTTTCAATGTTATGTTAGGAAATGGAAATTTTTTTAGTGTAGCTATTTTAGGAGTTTTTCTGGTTATTGTTAAAGCCAAAAAAATGTTACATTGTTATGAGGAAAGAAAATATAGAAATTAAACTTTACTGAATTGAATGCAAATGTCAACACATTCAATGTTTATAAGTGTCAAGTGGAAAAATAATCTGGGTGGAGTTAGAAAAGTTAATTTTAGTGTAGGCATAAAAATCTCTGGAGCATTTTATACTGAAAATAAAATGCCAAAGCATTTCAAGGCCAATGAGAAAGCCATTGTTGCTTGCCTTTTTTTCTGTCCTACCCAGTTCCCTCGCTGTCGCTTAAACCTATGCTCTCAGAGTTTTCACAGGCTTGAATAATCACCTATTGTCTTAAACTTGCAGAATACATAGTACTTTTAACTCTGCAAAATGTTCTAGTAGGGGTGGTTTCCCCCAGGCCATTGCATTTTAGCTAACTGAAAATTAGTCCACTTTCTCACACTTTAGTCCCTTATCAGATTAGCCATCTATAATGGGGAGACTTTTGTTTTGATTTTTGTTGTTGATATTTTAGTGCTTTCATTAAGAATGTATTTTAGAGCACTCTTAGATTCCCAATTAAGTACCTGACTCACCACTTTTATACCTCTCCGGTCTTTAACTGTAGGTGACTTGTATGGTATATTGTTTTTTTTGTTTTATATTAAATAATGATGGTTTTGTAACTGGCAAAGACTCGCTGTGTGGTTTTGATATTAAAAACCAGAACAGAAACATTGAAGTGAATTATTTATATGGGTTAGACCAAAACAGTCATTGCTTCCAATGGAAATGCAATTAGTTGTAGACTTTTATAAGAAGTTTTTGTGTACTGTTATTTATTTCTTAAAAGTGGCTAAATGCTATTTCCAAATGCTCATCATTTGGAAATAAATGATATGCTGCTTGGTAATGCAGATGGCTTTCTAAATAAGGACATATGACTTGGATTTAGGAAGAGTCAGTGTGAACTGACTCACTATGGAATAGATGCCAAATACAGTTAAGATTTTGATTGTTCGTACTGGAGCTCAAATTATTGCTATTATCTATAACAAATCCATCTTCTCTAACTGGCTTCCCCATTTTACCCCAGACCTTTTACATCATCTACTTCTCCATCAGTTACTTTGTAATAAGCAAGTAAACTAATTTATTATTCACTGTTATGGCATAAACTAAACATGTTCTTGAAAGATGCATAGTTGTCCCAGATGGTAACAGACCAGGATCACATCTAATTTGCTGATCAAATCCAATACAATGAGAACTTAATAGTCAATCAGATGATGCTTATTAAAGTCCTCTCAAAGACCTTCTATGTAAAATACTAAAGGAACTGTAGGCTTTTAGTCCTGATGTTTGTCAATAGTGGCATATTTAGAAGGACGCTTGTTTTGATGAATAATAAAATTGAAACTTCCTTTCTCTATAGGACTGAATAAAAGAGAAGTAGCTTGATGGTGTCTATATACCCATTACTTTGAGTTTCTGAATGATTTTCTGGGAACACAGAAATTGGTTACAAAATTAAATAATATAGTCTAACCTGTTTTGAACAAACCACTGCAATGTACACTCCATAAAAATGAGATTTTGTGGGGGGTTTTATCCACTACGGTATCTCCAAAACCTAAACCAGTGCCTGACACATAATTAAGTGCTCACTATCTGTTGGATGAATGAATGAAACCCAATGTCCTGGCGGTTGCGAAATCTGGACACTGCTATTCTAACTCTATAATTTAGCCACCACGTGAGGAAGCACATTAGTTGATCAAGCTGTCCTTGTCCACTAGTTAAAAAGACTCTTAATCTATTCAGGACAGTTAAAGCAGAAAAAAGGCAACTCCAACTGAGTATCTCAGGTATCTGTGATTCTAACCCATTCAAATCTATACATTTGTCCAATGCCACAGTTACTTTCCTAGTTTAATCTTTCAAGTTGGAAAAACATTTAAGATTCAGAAAGATAAAATAGCCATGTAGTAAATGCATTTTTCTTTTTTTTCCTCTCAATTGCTCCTATCCCAAAATCTTCTTGAGTTGCTGACCCTTGTGCAGGTATGTAAAAGGGAAATGGTATTTGTTTATGAACATTCTCTATCAAAGCGCCTTCTAAGCACTTTTGTAATTCTGATGTGAACAGTAGGAATAGATCTTTGCATCGGGTTTGCTATTTCACAAAGTCCTCGCCCTCTAAACTCTACATGGAAAGAAATCTTGTCGCATATACAGCAACAGACATCTTGACAGAAATGTGAACGTTTCAACTGCTTTAAGTTCACAAATTCTTCCTAACATTTCCCTCTTTCTCATATTACAAAATGAGCCATGTGACTTTGTGTACATGTGGATATGTGTGTGTGTGAGTTCAAAGGCTTATCCAGTTACAAGATAGAATCAGAAGATGGAGTCCTTGCTATTCTCAAGTTCTTTTTTTCTTTGTTCATATATGTGTATTTTTAAATTTAAGTATAAATACTTATACAAGACATGTTGGAGATATTTTGTGAATAAATCCTAAAATTTTCAAAATAGGTCATGCACAACATTTTTTTTTTCCTTTGGGTGCTGGTTTGGCCATTCTTGGTTGGATTTCTGGAAGTAAGGAGTAGAGGTTTTCCAGCTACACCTTTATCAATGCTTCCAGAAAACATAGAAATTACTCCAAATACTCTTGTCCTCGACTTCCTCCAGGAGATCAGCACTTGCCTTGCAATAATCATCTGTGACGATGACTCAGGTTTAGAAGGGTTTGCAAGAACTACTTTGTAATATGGGATTGGCTGTCTTCTACTTCCTCTGGGATGACTGGAATTTTCAACACAGGACAGGTACCAAGTCTTTCTTAATTGGTTTGAATCAGATAGGGAGGGGACAAGCAGACATGTGGAACTTCCAGGTCGGGTCTCTTCTTAAGCTCCTCAGAGAATTTCTACAGCAACCCTAGGCCTATCTGTTTAGATAAAAAAGACACCTTGATGAAATTATTTGTTTCACTAGATAACCCACTTCAGAGGTTGGCCTGAAGAAGGTGGAGTATTTTTTTTTTAACATCTTTATTGGAGTATAATTGCTTTACAATGGTGTGTTAGTTTCTGCTTTATAACAAAGTGAATCAGCTATACATATACATATATCCCCATATCTCTTCCCTCTTTCATCTCCCTCCCTCCCACGCTCCCTATCCCACCCCTCTAGGTGGTCACAAAGCACCAAGCTGATCTCCCTGTGCTATGCAGCTGCTTCCCACTAGCTATCTGTTTTACGTTTGGTAGTGTATATATGTCCATGCCACTCTCTCACTTTGTCCCAGCTTACCCTTCCCCCTCCCCGTGTCCTCAAGTCCATTCTCTAGTAGGTCTGCGTCTTTATTCCTGACCTGCCCCTAGATTCTTCATGACGTTTTTTTTTTTTTAGATTATGTATATATGTTTTAAAGATAACTGTTTTATTTTTTAAACAACTTTCTTAAGGTATAATTTATACATATATTTATTTTTGTAAAAACATTTGAGGGCAGAATATGAAGGACCTATTCATTGTAGAAAATTTGAAAAATACAAACAAATATGAATTCAGAATTCTCAGATAATCTCCTCTTAAAAATTTGGTCTATTAACACCAATTTTTTCCTTTATTGATCTATATATACATAAAAGTAATTGGGTTAATATTTGATATAGATTTTTGTAATTTGAGTTTTCATTGAAAACACAAAACATTTAACCTTTCATCATAAATTCTTCAAAAATCTTATACTAGTGTTTATGATGAAACGATATGTTTGACATTTACTTCAAAATAATCAGAGAAGGGGAGTCAAGCCAGTGAAGGAGATATAGATAAAACAAGCTAACACTTAGGTGATATTTGTTAATGTTGCGTGGTGAGTACTTACGGGATCTTAATGTGCTTCTTCTGTATACTTTCATATGTTTGACATTTTCTATGATAAAACAATATAAAGCCTTGTTTTGAGCAGTTACGCTATATTTCAATGCAGATGTTTATTAAAGACTTAGATTGTTGATAGTTCCTTACTGTTGTAAACAGCACTGTGATAGACAGAAAGTGGGGTTTTAACAACAAATGTGTTGGTGCCTGGTCCACATCCCTTTCTCTAGGCTGGTGCACCCAGCTCTCAGCTAGACCCCCGCTCCCAGATCATTTAAAACTTCATTGTTCTGTAAGTAACCTATGGGCATTTTTAGAATTTGTCTGTCTCCTCATCATAACATAGAATCAAAATTTATGGAACTGCATTTGTTAGCTATATTGTTCACCATTAAACATAGTAAAATTCCAAATAGAGAAATTCAGTGTATCTATGTAAATTTCCTAGATTTACTGACTCTGTTCTGGACAGTGTTGTCATAGAGATCAACATTTAATTGATGGTTTACATTATGAAAAATATAACATGGCGAAGATTCATAGTCCTGTTTAATCTCAGCAGTGGCATGTTATGAAGACAAATGGAGACTAGGAAACATTTTCCTAAATACAATACCTCATTTTATGTGGTTCCGATAAGCAGAGTTTACAGCATGAAATAATTTAGTACTCATTGAGTACCTTAAAAGTATGTATACTCTGGTAGGGACTGGGAACCCAGGGTAGTAGAATATGGATCCTACTCCCAAGAAGACAGCACAATCTATTCTGGGGAAGGGATGGGGTAACACAGTAGTTGAGGGTGAGCTCAGACCCGTAAATAACTTATAAGTGAACATATGTACACCAGACCTGTCTATAGCATGGCAGAACGCAGGATATGACTTTAGCAAGGGAATGAGCAAAGTACAAAGGGAACTCTGAGGAAAGCTCTGCTGAAACTGAATATTATTTTTCTCGTTAAGATTAGTATTACATAACTAAAATACTTCAGCTGAATGACCTAGAAAAATAAACAGTCATGGGAAATGAAAACGACTTCATATCTTTGTACAACTGTTCATTTTGTAGAAAGCATAACTTGGTGGCACACATTTTCTTTCTACGGCTTCCCCCACTAAATTCTTGGAGTTCAAAAGGTATCTTTTTGTTTGTTTTGTTTAACATCTTTATTGGAGTATAATTGCTTTACAATGGTGTGTTAGTTTCTGCTGTATAACAAAGTGAATCAGCTATACATATACATACAGCCCCATATCTCCTCCCTCTTGCGTCTCCCTCCTACCCTCGTATCCCACCCCTCTAGGTGGTCACAAAGCACAGAGCTGATCTCCCTGTGCTATGCGGCTGCTTCCCACTAGCTACCTATTTTACAATTTGGTAGTGTATATATGTCCATGCCCTAGAGTCTGTCATACAAAGTGAGATAAGTCAGAAAGAGAAAAACAAATACCGTATGTTAACACATTTTTTGGAATCTAAAAAAAAAAAATGGTTCTGAAGAACTTAGAGGCAGGACAGGAATAAAAACACGGACGTAGAGAATGGACTTGAGGACACGGGGCGGGGGGGGAAGGGTTAGCTGGGACGAAGTGAGAGAGTGACAAGGACATATATACACTACCAAAAGGTATCTTTGATTTAGTAGGTTTTTCAAGATGTTTATATTGTAGCAAGTTATGGTTTGGGGGAGGGAAGTGATGAAAACCATAACTGCCTCCAGAGATTTGGTGGGTCCAAGCCATGGATTGGTAGGGTCCTGGTGACCTAAGGTTGGCCAGAGTACAGATGCAATGCAGCTAATCATAGTGCCAGGATAATTCTAAAAAGCTGTCACTTTGGGGAAGTATTGGTTTGAAAGAGAATTTTCTAGGGTGATCATGTTCACCCTGGAACCTTCCACATCTGAATCTAAAGAGGAACTCTTCTCTGCAGATTTGGGATTCTCTAGGATGTTCTGGGGCCCCAGTGATTCCATTGGGGTAGATATCTGGCTTATTTGACTAAGAGTATTTTCCTTGCTGGCATCTGAGGGCTCATTCACAGGGATCCAGTCATCACTGGAGGTAAGATAAGAGGAATCCAGGTAGAGCACTATATAAAGTGTCTTGAACCAGGCAAGAGAGGACTCTAGTACTGTGGTGGGTTGAATTATTGTCAAAATATTTGCGGCCCCTTCCATCTGTTCTTCCCTATCGAGCCCCTCCATTCTAAAGGACTATCCTTCATGCCCCATTGCTGTAAGGATGGAACATATGTCTTGCTTTGAACATTGATATGTAATAGAAACAATGTAATTTTCTCGCAAAAGAGACATTAGTGGTTCAGCCGTGCAATCTCTTTGGTCATTCAGCCATAGTCTGGAGTTTTAGAATCATTTTGTCAATTTCTACAAAGAATTTTGGATTTTGATTGGGATTATGTTGAACATATAGATGAATTTAGAGAAAATTTACTGTTTAAAAAATACTAAGTTACCTGACCTATGAACATGGTATGTCTTCCCATTTATTTAGTTTTTCTTTAATTTCTTTCAATGATGATTTTCAGTGGACATGATTTTGGAACCTTTTTTTTTTGTCAAAGTTATCACTAAATAGTCCATGTTTTTATGCTATTACTTTTTTCATGTCAATTTTAAGTTATTTGTTGCCATATACAGAAATAAAATTTATAGAAATAAAATTGAATTTTATATTGATCTTGAATACTACAATTATGCTAAACTTGTTTATTTCTTATAATAGCTTTTTATAGAATCCACTGGATTTTCTACAGAGACAGTCATGTCATTCTTCCTTTCTAATCTAATTGCCTTGCCTTATTGTATTGGCTAGAACTTCCAGGACAATGCTAAATAGTAGTGGCAAGAGTGGATCCATTTGTCTTGTTCTTGATCTTAAAGGGAAAGTGTTTATATTTTCATGATTAAATATGATATTACCTGTAGGCTTTTCATAGATGCCCTTTATCTAAGTGAGAAAATCCCTATTTTGTTGAGAGTTCTTATCAGGAATGTATGTTGGATTTTGTCAGATGTTTTTCTGCATCCATTGAGATGAGCATATGATTTTTCTTTTTAGTTTGTTATTATGATGAATTACATTGACTAATTTTCAAAAGATAAGACCACCTTTGCATTCCTAGCATAAAACACTCATTTGATCATTCAATATTGTTTTTTGCATATATTATTGGATTCAGTTTGCTAAAATTTTGTTTCCAAATTGGCATCTATATTGATGAAGGATACCGATCTACAATTTTCTTTTCCCATGATTTTGTCTGATTTTGGCACTGAGGTCTGGCCTCATGAAATGAGTTGGAGCATTCAATTTTCTTTTAATTTTCTGTAAGAGTTTGTAAATAACTGGTATTATTTCTTTTTTGAATGTTTGGTAGAATTCACCAGGAAAGCCATCTGGGCTTCTAGTGTCCTTTGTGGGAAGATTTTTCATCTCACCTATTGTAATTTTATTTCTAGAAGTTTGACTGGGTCTTTTTTATACCCTCCATGCCTTTACTTTACATTTTGTACATGTGCAATAGAGTCATGAAAACTGTTTATTATGTCCTGGTATGCTAATTCTAACATTTGTATCTGGTCTAGGTCACTTTCAATTGCTTGATTTTTCTCCTCATTATGTATTCTATATTTCTACTTATTTGAAAATCTGGTAATTTTTGATTGGATACCAGACATTGTGAATTTTACATTGTTGGGTACTGGATATTGTTCTATTCCAATGTCTTTGGCTTTGTTCTGGACACAATTAAGTTACTAAGAAAGTGTTTAGTCCTTGTGGGTCTTGCATTTAAGCTTTTTTTAGACCACAGCAGTGTTCATTCAACCTACTGTTAAGTATTTCTCGTTACAGAGACAAAACCTTTTTGTTTTGTCTCTCCAGAGTTCTTTCTCTCTGCAGCTCTCTCTTCTCCAGTCCTCTTGACTTAGTCTGCCTAAATTCTCAGCTCCAACTCCTCACCTCAGGGAATCCCTGGAATCTTCCTGGGTTCCTTCTCTCTGAACCTCAGACTGCCAACTTTCTCTAGACAATAGCTGGGTCACACATAGGACTCACCTCATTTGTTTAACCATCACCCAGAGATCACTGTTCCTTGTGATTTGATGTTCTGTGTCTTGAAAAGAGTAGCTTCATACATTTTAACTGTTGTTGTTGTTTCAGGTAGGAGAGTTATTCTCATCTCTGTTACTCCATTCTGACTAGAAGCAGAAATAACTAAATTGATTTAGAAATCAGTACATATTCTTGGTTCAAAGTCTGGTGGGCTAAAGAAGTTGTCTCCAAATTGTATTATTTATCTTGGCCACATCATTTACTACTGTCGACTTAAAAAAAACGCACAACGTGAGAGTTGCGAGTTAAGTTTTATTTGGGACAAAATGAGGACTGCAGCCCGGGAGACAGCATCCCAGATAGCTCTGAGAAACTGCTCCAAAGAGGCAAGGGGGAAAGGCCAGTATACATGTGATTTTGGTGAAGGGGGAGTACATGCAACTGAGCACATATTTTTTTTACAGAAGGTTTCTGCTAGTCTCATGTGGGTTACTGCTAGTCACGAGGAGCAGACGTCACCATGAAGGATTTTAGTGCTTTTCTAGATATGAGGAGATACAAGAATTGGGCTCATAAAATTGGCTCCTGAAAATATCTAACTCTCTGAAGACCTGTTCTGCCAGTTTTTCCCAGAGCAAAGAGTGCCTCATTTCTGCTCTCCACCTGAACTTCTTTCAGGGGGTGTTGAAAGTCAGCAGCTGAAGCAGCACATGATTTAATCCTTGTAGAGGTAGATGACAAATGCCAATGGCAAATACCAGTTCGTAGTTGACACTAGCAAACCTGCTCATTTTTAATGAATAGCTGTTTTGCCAACCATTTATATCCAACCAGTACCTCTCTGTTTGTTTTTCTTTTAAAAAATTGTTGCCCACTTCCTATTGACTTACGTAGAGTTCCATTATTTAGGATTCTGAAAACAGCCTTTCTGTCCTGTAAAGAACTATTTAACTGCATGTATGAGTCACTCACTTTTGTGTAGTTTGAATAGCTAACTGTATCTTCCAAAAGGAATTCTGGTGATGTTGATAAACTGTTCAAATAGGTCTTTTGTAAGTTTGCATCAAAGAAAGTTTTATGGACATGTTTGGCATAACTGTCTTTTCTTACCTTTTTAAAAATAACATGGCATAATGGTAAATAATTTAAGAAGGAAATAATATTTGGGTTTTTTTGTTGCTGTTTTTTGTTTGTTTGTTTTGAGTCAGATTTCCACCTGTACCTATGTTAGGGAATAATTTTAGCAGCTTATAGTTTCAGTGTGATAAAATGGGGGAAAATGATGCATTTCCTCTGGGCTTCGGCTTGAATTATAATGTAGACTTAAGTCAGGAACTAAGAATATCTGCCTTGGAATACATAATAGGTTTAAATCTAAGCACAGATATTCCCAGAGGTAGATTTTTTCATGTAATGACTTAGTCTTGAATTTGGAAATTTGTTTTCATGCCTCAATTTCAATAACACAAAGGTTATTTTATATATGTTCATTTTTTCTGTTTATTTCTTGAATTTTTTTTAATTACATACATACATGAGTAATGACAGCATTCTCATTGTAAAGAAGTCAAACAATTCAAATAAAATAAAATTCCCCTGGTATCTTCTTATCTCCAATCTCTTTCTTTCCCAGGAAGTAATCATTGAGATGAGTTTGATGTGAATAACTCTCAATGATGGTCCCCAAATCCTCTTCTGCACCTATACCTGCCACCTTTGAGGTGTGAACGCTCATGGGCAGCTCTCTTCTTTTGTAAAAGTCTACCCATGCTCTACGATTTTCTGTTTCAATCAGTCCTATGCTTCACTCATCTTTCATTGATTTCTCAAACTTTCTGGTCATCAAGGGCACTACTTTTTCTATTGCTTGGAAGATAAAGTGGTAAAAAATGAACACTAACTTTAAAAAATATATATTCCAAAAACAGTTTCTGAATTTAGAACAAAAGTAAATGAATTTAATTTTTGTTTAATTCCAAGATCATACATCACTAGATTTTAACACTAGATTTGATTTTATGGCAGGTTCCAAATGTGGCACTGTTTAGGGTAGATGAAGGGCTCTGGTTTATTTTTGGTCTCTGGAAAAGTTATTAAATCTCTGTATGATTTTCAGAACCTAGCAAATGGGAAGCTTTTAATACTTCATTTCTTGTAAAGTTTTCAGAGTGCTGCTTGGTTTGGCATGATTAAAAGGTGAACCTCAAGTAGTCCTTACTTTGGTTTGCATTTCCACTTTAGAAGATTCTGAAACTGAATTAATAATAATGTCTTGAGCATTTGATAAGCTAGAAGATTATAAGAAAACATTTTGGAGCATTATTTTCCTTCTGCTTTTTAAACATTTCTATTTCTTTTTCTCTAGATTTTTTGGTAGATGTTTGGAGGTATTTTGGGTTGAATTATTATGTCTTTAAGGAATTCTAAGACAATAATTACCAGGAAATTAACTCAAATTACGTAAGAATGTATTCTAGACAAGATAGGTCTTGTATTGTTGTAGTGGGGGAAATGCCAGGATCCATCACAATATTTTTAAATTAGTAATGTATTTTAAATACTTGAACATTTTCTTTCATCTCAGAAGCTAGTCTGCTCTTAAATCAAAAAACAAAAGCCAGCTGCCAGAGTGAAGGAAGTACTTTAGGAACTAAAAGAGGAAAGAAAATAGACTTTTCTCAGTCTGTAATTCTGGATGTTCTTTAAATGTGTCAAAATGCTCCTCTTGTCAATTTTTTTTGTGTAAATTTCTACTTCTTCTTTATTGCTCAAAGAGTTCTATAATTCTTTTCCCTCCAAAACAAGTTGCTTACTCTCCCCCAACTTGCTCGCTTGCCCTTCTGTCTTCTCTCCCTTCCTCCCTCCCTCCTTCCCTCCCTTCCTCCCTCATCCCTCCATCCCTTCCTTCCTTCCATCTCTACATCCTATGGTTTACATACCAGCTCTACTACTAGATTCTTTTGGACCTTGAGTAGTAACTTAACTTTTGACTTTCAGTCTCCTGATCTGTAAAATGCAGATGATACTTACCTATGTCAAAAGGTTCTTATGATAATGATCGAGCCACAATACCACAATACGTGAGAAGACCAAACATGGTGTTTAGTATCTAATACTCAATAAATATTATTTTTCTTTTTCTCTTTCTCTTTTTTTATGCTACTCTGAGATATTTTTCTTCATCTGAGATTTAGTTCAGAATATTTTTTTAAAAAATCTTATGGAGAAGAGGAAGAGTTATGAATCCATGAACAGAAGGAAAAGAACACCATCAACAATAGTGAACTGAGAATATTGAGCACTTATTATAGCTGGTTGTCATTTTAAGCCCTTCATTTGCATAAATTCATTTAATCTCATTACAATCCTATGAAATAACGGTTATCATTATGTCGATTTTATACTTAAGGAAACAAGGTCTTAGGAAAAACCAGTAACTAATGGAGTCAAAATGTAGCATTTTGGTTTCAGACCCTGCAATCTCAGCTTAGCTGGAGTTTGGAGCAGAATTGCTATTCATAAAATGTGATCTGGCTCTACTTGGTCTGACCTTACCTGCCTTTCTTATCAATCATGCCACTGACCTGCATTGGCTTAAAAATCCAACTTCTTTCCTACCTCAGGGCCTTTGTATATGCTATTTCATTCTCTCTGCAATTTTTCCAGATCTTCCCAGCTCAGCAAAATATTATTTCCCCAAAAAGCCTTCTGTGATCACTCTCTTCAAAGTAATAGAGTCTTTTCCCACCAACCACTCTTGGGTTTCCATGGTTTGCTTTGTTCAGAATACTTATCACAGTAGGATATTATCATCTATATTTACTAGGTTTTATTCCTTGTCTTCTGTCTGTCCTCTGAAGGAGGTAAGCTGTAACAGAGCACGGACGTTGCTTTTTCACTTCCTGTTTTGTTTTCTGTGCCAAGTATTATTGCTGGCATATGATAAATGTGTACTGTGAATGAACAAATGAGAGGTTTGTATTTTACACTGCCGTGAAGATTTGTCCCAGGCTTACAGCATTTAAAGAGAATTTACTCTTCAAAAATGTAGGGTCATTCGGATGTATCCCAACTTTGCCATGATTAGTCTCAGTTCTGTCTTTCTTGTGGGCCTTTTAAGGAAAAGCTGATGGACAGTGTCAACAGACTACACCTTAAAGCCACTTATAAAGGTAGATTTTCTTCCAGGGGTACTTTTTGGCACAGAGTTGACTAAGGACATTTTTAAATGCTGTCTACATTGATATAACTTGGCAATCAGTCAGGCAAAGCCTGTGGTAAAGTGGACCCTAAGTTAATGCATGAACCCCACAAAATATAGTCTTTTGTTCAGTACCAAACTTTCATACTCATATTGATGCTTCAAAAATGAGCCTTCATGCTCATTTTTATAATAATGCCGAATGTAAGTCAACAGATAATATCTTTTACAGATAAAAGAACTGAGTCACAGAAGTAAGAGACTTACTTACATAAACTAGCCTGTATGGGGTCTCTATGTACTAGGTCTGAACTACTTTGAAGATATTAGAAGCTTGCTTGACATAAAGTTGTAAAGGACTATTTCAATTACAGGGAATGTTATATATAATATACGTGTGTCTGAGGAATGTGATAAATAATTATACATTAGATGTGCTAATGAATTTAATTGCTTGGAAATGAAGGAAAAGATCTACAAAATTTTTATTTAGGCTCATGCATTTTATGTAGAAAAAAACATTGAAATTTGGAAGCAAATAGCAAATCTGCATCTTATTTTGTATATACCTGCTGCCCATATATTAATTGCAAAATGTTTTAAGTATTTTAATTTATTAAATGCTTTGTCAAATATTTGAAACACCCATATGATATTTGTTACTGAACTTAAAAATGGTATATGAGGGTTTAGGTAAATACCATCTGTCCAAAAGTAATTTTGGAAAGTAATTTAGAAGATAATATTTTGAATACAATTCTGGTAACAATTATTAAATATGTTTTGAGGAGAAAATTACTATCCAAATTACCCATCTTATCTTGGCATTTTCTGAAAAACAAGACAAAGATTTTATTTTCTTTTTAGTTTTTGAAGGCTGCTCACAGCAATTAGAAGCCAATTAATTATAAAAGATTTAACCATGCACTTAACCATGAAATGGATTGGTTGTGACTGCTGGATTATAGTTTCAGATGATTTTATGTAGATCCATGCATTACTTTGACCTACTGATTATTATGATGATTATCTGTGTGAATGATCAAAAAAAATCCCAATAAGATTAAGATATTTTTTCTTGGTAAAGGTACAGAATATGTTTGAATAAATAAATAAAGTTAAATAAGATATAGAAAAATATCTGAACACCTCATGAATTTTTAAAATCAGTTAATAAATAGTAAAAAGTCAAGAAGCTCATTAATTACAGACTTTTAGTCTTATTTCTTAGGGAGTGTTTCTCTTTAATCACTGCATTCATTTGCTCATCTAGGGCATAATATTTTTCACAAGTACTTAAGGTCCTCATTTGTCTTTTTATGTGATATTGACTTTCTGCATATTTTTTTATTTCTTGGTCACTAGTTATCTTTTAGGTTATCTTAAAGTCCACAACAAACATCTATTCTTATAGTAAGCTAAATGCCAAGAATTGAAATATTCATTTTATAGGTTATTTTATTTAAACTTCAAAGTAATTCTATGAAATAGATACATTTTTTCACTCCACAAATATTTACTGAGCAACTAATAAGTATGAACTCTTCTAAGACCTTGGGACACGTGGTGAAATAAGGTTGTCAAAGATCTCTGCCCTTATAGAGATTACATTCTGAAGGGGAAGAAATATCCAATAAAGAGGATAGTCACAGTTTGACATATGACACTGTAATAGTGACCAACTCATGGACAGTAGGTGAGCTTTTACTTCATCACAAGCTACCTCAAAATTTAGTGACTTAAGACAACCCTTTATTTAGGCTCGTATTTCAGCTGGTTGCAGTACAGCTAGGCTCAGCTGGCTGGTTCTGCTGATCGAGGTTGGGCTAAGTTGATCGCATTTGGAACAAATTCTCAGCTTCCAGATCAGTTGGAGGCTGGCCGAGGGTATCCTCAACTGAGATGTTTTGTGTCTGCTTCCCATGGTCTCTCCTGTTCTAGCAGTTGATCCCAGATTTTTCACGTGGTGGTGGTTACATGGGTCCCAAGCGCAGCAGAGATCCTTGTGAAAGCTAACATTCCGGATTTTGCTTCATTCTTCTGAGTGTATGCCATATAAAAATTGATCAGATTATCCACAAACCTTCCTGTATCACTTATCAGGGTTGAAAACCCATGAGAAAAGTAAGACTCATTCTGCTGATGGAGTGATAGTAGTGAGCTTTTCAAAATCTACCCACAAGCCAAGATGTATGTTCTTTGAATTTTGAACCAGTATGTGATTTTCATTCAGAGAAAAACTATTTTGCTATGACCACCCTAATGAGTAAGACCTACAATAACTTAGGAACTTATGGGCTATTTCAGGTAAGGGTGAAAAAAAATGATTTGGAGAAAAATACAAGTATTGCTTTTTTCTAATATTCTCCTGCTTCCTTCTATTGTACGTGTCATGGAGAGATGCTTTCTCATTTATCCACCTGGCCTGTCAAACACAAATGCAATATGAAAACAAAACATTGAGCAGGAGTTACACTGGGGGAAGTAAACAACTGTGCAATTTTTGTCAGTGTCATAAGGAAGCCAGAAAGACATGCCTTGGAGATACCGCGGGTTCGCTCCCAGACCACCACTATAAAGCATGTTTGAAATGAAGTGAATCACAGAAAAATTTTGGTTTCCCAGTGCATATAAAAGTTATGCTTAGGGACTTCCCTGGTGGTCCATCGGTTAAGACTTCACCTTCCAATGCAGGGGGTTCAGGTTCGATCCCTGGTCAGTGAGCTAAGATCCCACATGCCTCACGGCCAAAAAACCAAAGCATAAAACAGAATCAATATTGTAACAAATTCAATAAATACTTTAAAAATGGTCCACATCAAAAAAAGTCTTTAAAAAGAAAGTTATGCTTAGACTATACTATAGTCTATTAAGTGTGCAATATCATTATGTCTAAAAAACAATCTACATACCTTAATTTAAAACTATTTTATTGCTAAAATATGCTAACCATCATCTTGAGCCTTCGATGAGTCTTAATCTTTTTGCAATGGTAACATCAGAGATCACTGATCACAAATCACCATAACAAATATAATCATAATGAAAAAGTTTGAAAAGCGGTGAGAATTACTAAAATGTGACACAGAGACAAAAAGTGAGCAAATGCTGTTGGAAAAATGGCGCTTATAGGACTTGCTCGAGACAAACCATCACAAACCTAAGAAGGCAATAAAGTGAAATACAATGCAAGGAGGTATGACTGTACAGAGTCAGTGCCAGCTACTTTGTATCACACGTTCAGTGAAGAGGAGGTAAAGAAGGTCGTCATGTAGCAGAGACCCATATTTCTATACTCTGGTCCATAAAATTTAGAGTATTTTGGTTCTTATTTAAATTCACATAACATATATAAAATGAAATCAAGTAGGGAAAAATGCTATAATGTTACATTTGAATTAGAAATATCAACTCATGATATAAAAAAAAAAATTTTGCTTCTTAGTTCTGTCCACTAATCATTTAAACAATGGTATTCCAGTAGCAGTAGCAGACCTAGCACCCCATCTTGGTTTTTCATATGCTTATTATCCATTTGCATATCTTCCTTTGTAAAGTGTCTGCTCAAATCTTTTCCGTTTTTATTGGATTGTTTGTGTTTCTTATGATGGAGTTGAAGGACTTCTTTCTGTATTCTGGATAGGAGTTCATTATCAGATATGTTTTGTGAACATTTTCTCTGATTCCATGGCTATATTATTTATTTTCTTGATGAGCAGTTTTTAATTATGATGAAGTATAATTTATCCATTTTTTTTCCTTTTATTGCTTTTCTGTGTCTTGCCCCCAAAAACTTTGCCTACCTAAATTACAGATATACAGATATTCTTCTTATGTTTTCTTCTAAAAGCTTTATAGTTTTGCTTTTTATGTATAAGTCTATGGTCTATCTAAAATAAATTTTTGGATGTATTTCTTTCATTAAATTCCATCACGTGCTTAATCAGAAAAGAATAAATTCATACAATCTTGTATTCTTGGTATGTGTGCCAACATCTGTCTTTCAAAGTTTGTTGAATTAAAGTACTCAACTCTCCTGCACTTCTAATAAGGGAATAGGTATATAAATTTGCTGCATTTTAAGAAAAACAGGACTACACATAAAAGTAAATATTTGTGGAGATTTCCATGTGATTCACAAAGTTTTTGTCTTTACTGATATTTTTCATTAATTCACTCAACAAATATGTATTAAACGCTTATTATGTGCTAAGCATTGTTTTAGGTGCTAGGGACACATTGATAAATGAGGCAGGAATGGCCCTGCTCCCCTTGAGCTTACTGTATGTTGGATATTAGGTGAACAACTCAGTTTTTCTACTTTTTTTAAAAACAAGCTGCTGATATTTTTAACAAAAATCATAATATAAGAAATTTACCAAAGGAATTCAAAAAACATTACATGACAATTGAGCTGGACCCAGTATTCTAGAAAGGTTTTATTTTAGTTTTTAGCAGTTTATTCATTTAGGAAGAGGTCACTTTGATTTGAAACATCTGTAAATTCAGCCCATGAGGTATAAAGAAGCTAAAGGCAAAGAAGCAGAGTCTAAGCAAGCACACAGAACATGCTAGAGACCTTTAAAGAAGGTAGAGACCTTCTCTTTCTTACCATACAAATTGGTCTGTCGAGAATTCAGATATTTACAACCAATACAACAAATGTTTGGGTATGGGTTCTATATACTATTCTAGGCTATAGAATTGTAACGATATTTAAGATATGGGAGAAACTGGTCCTGCCTAAAATGCTAACATCTTTGCTGACATCTAGAGCTTTGCATGCTCCCTTGTCGTATGAGCAATGATGGTAGAAATCACAAAACGATAGGGATCACGGAAGTCGTACTGAGAATTCTCTATATGCGCAAAGAGTTCATAGTCTTTACACATTGCTTTTTTCTTGTAATATAGGAAAGTAAACTTTTACCAAATCTTCGTTCCTCATCTTTATTATGTGTCTCTTATTAGTGATTATAAGCCCATGTGCAGATGTTTTCTTGTCTGAATCCAAGTCTTAGAGTCACTCTTACTATTTTTACTGCCTTGGGCAAGTGGCTTAACCTCTAACACTTAGTTTCCTCCTCTGCGACGTGGAATTCATGGGGTTGGCCCTAACTTGCTGGTAGGCTGATCATGAGGCTTAAATGAGATCATGCCTGAAATAGTTTACAACAGAGCCTGGAGCATCACAAGCACTCCCCAAATCTTGGCTACTTTTATTCCTATTTGTATTCATTTTTGCATTAGTTCTATTATATGTGTATAAAATGTGCCACTGTTTTCTCATGTAGCTTGAAAGAATAAAAGAGAAGGTTCTCCTTTCTGTTTCTTGCTCTTAGTTCAGGGGCAATGTTTGCCCTCTTTTTAAGATTTTCAAGAATCTGAAAGAGAATACATATATATCTGAATCACTTTGCTGTACACTTGAAACTAACCCAACATTGTAAATTAACTATACCTCCATTAAAAGAAAAAAAGATTTCCAAGATTTCCTAACAGTTCAAGTCCAGACAACCCACTGGGACACCCGAGACTGATCCCAGTCCCATCCCCCATTCTCACACTGCCAGCTGCCCTAGAAAAAATGCTCTGATGTAACGTGGACCAACCAGACAGAGGGCACATTCCATTCACAGCCTGGGACAGATAATGCTTTTCCCACAGCAAAGACCAACCTCTGCCAAACCAAATCACTTGGCACGATTTCCAACTCCAAATTCACTTCTTCACTTATTTGCTTAGTAACTGTCTTCTCGGCAGTCAGTCAGCCTGAGAGAGACAGTGGACGTGCCTTGCACACAGCAGGTTCCTAGCAGAGTGCCTGAGGCCCTCAGTGTGCTCCTTGAAGAAACCAAGCCAGCAAAGTGCCCTCTGCATTGGAAGCAGCGTGTGCCAACCACGTCACCTCTGCTGTGCCTCCCTATGAAGCCTTCTGAACGGTCTCCCACGGCTTGAGGCTGCTCTGCAGAGAAGCCCGCACCAGCTTGCTGCACAGTCCCTCTTCAGCTACTGGACAGTAACCCCAGCCCTACTAGATTTTCAGACTGGGTCAAGGGAAATGTCAATCTGTGAAAAATTCCATGCCATGGTCTGGTCAGCTGCATGATTCTTCTGTGGAGCTAAGTTTCCCTTAAATTAGTGGTCTTTGCTTGTCACTGTGCAGTCTTAAGGTCTTAACATGCAGTTCCAGACAGTCTTCTTTCTAAAAGATATTAAAAAGTACAGCAGTGTGTATCATATGGTACTATTTGGTGGGGGGGGGGAGTTATATACATACTTTGGGTTTCTCTTGCTTCTATTTATGCCTGTGTTTTACTTCTTCTAAGGTTGATACTTTCTTCTAAGGCACGAAGAATGCAATTCAAAAATAAATAAATAAAAATAAATAAAATTTATAGTCTATGACTTCCCTTCCTTGTTGAATTAATTTAAGTTATTTATTTAAGTTATATATCTTCTTTATTACTAAGATTGTTTTCCATTTTTAATGTATATAATGACTACTGTTTAAAAAACACTGTTGTGTAAACTAAAATTAACAATGTTCTATGGGTTGGCTCTAAAGATAGTATAACTATTACAATATATATATATTTTTAAAGTATTCCAGAAAGGAAAAATACTTGACATGAACTGTTCTGACATATAAATCTTTTCTTATTCTTGTCAACGCTGTCACAGTAAATGACCAAGGTGGTATTAATAGCCATACATTTTTTCTGAAAATTAATTTTCTAACATCTTTCAATTGACAAGGGCAGATGGACATATTTACACTTTGAAAATCTTTTATTGTATTATTTGCAGATAAATAAATCTACTATATATGTGTGTGTGTATATAAATATATATGTATATATATATTATATATATATATAATATATATATATATATATATATATATATATATATCCTTGTTTTGAGGAAATAAAATGATTATTTTCTGGCACACTGACTTGAATTTAATTAAGTACAGCTTTTTTCTATCTAAGTGTATTTATCTATTGAACATTTTCAAGTTCTTGTTATTCTTTAAACAACTGCATTCTCATAGATTAGAAGAAAATAACAGCAACTCTATTGTTAGTTCTAGGTAGTTTTCCAAGTGCTAGTCTCCAAACTTTGGAGAAAATATTTTGTTCTCTGTGTCTTTTTGCAGAATTCTTAGACTACTTGCTAGTAGAATAGTAGTACAAATCCCCAATCCAAGACAATATTTTGCCATTTTGTTGATAATTCTTAGAATACATTTGCAAAATAAGTTTAATTTTATTTTATTCCTGTGTCTCATGTTTTCCCGTCTCCTTTCCTCAAGTCATAGAAAATTCATAAACCTTGGGCAGATTCAGTGTCCTCTCTTCTACTCAACTTCAACTGGTCACCTCTCTTCCACAATCCTGGGTGTGGCTGAACAGAGGACCAGTTATGTGCTGGGAAATCTTGGCAACTGAGTTGACCATTATCTGGACCATGAAAAATGAGACCCACCTTAGAGCTTAATATGAAGATCAAATTAGTTAATAGAGGGGAGGGCACGTTGGACAGTGAACCACAAAAGCCACCAGTAGTAGTAGAATGCTAAGAAGTAATCTTTCTAACCCCCAATTGATGAAGTGTTTCTTCCAACACACCTCCAACAATACAACGTGTCCAAACTCCTTAGAATAACATTCAGCTATCTAACAATGGTGGTAGCTGCTTGGACCAGCTATTTCTTCCATTTCTTAGAGATGCTGCCCATCGTTTTTCCTTTCCCTGGGATTCCTGGCAAGATACTTCTGTCCAACTCCTACACACAGTTCAAATCCGGTCTCCTCCTTGACACAACCTCTTCCCTCCAACACTGTTCATTTCTCTCTCACCTGAAGGGTTAGCAGACACTTTGCTACATGAAGGTACATGAAACATACTTCACGGACCAAATCTCCAAAATATCAGTTTTTGTCCCTTCTCCCTTCTTTCCTATTGAATCAGTCACATGGACAATTTATTGGATGAATATGGAGAGAAAAGAAAGTTACTTTATTTCTTATCTCACAAACTTTTAATCAAGTTCTATTGGTTTATTTTCCCTTTCCCTGATAAATTACAGTGATTTAGATTGCTATCATATATTTATACACAGTCTCTTTTTAAAAAGATATTTAACATGACAGTGTATATAGTATGCTACCACTGAAATAAAGTGTAAAAGTCTCTGGAAGCATACGTGAGTGTGAATGGGAGAAAATATTTGCAAATGAAACAACTGACAAAGGATTAACCTGCAAAATTTACAAGCAGCTCATGCAGCTCGATATCAAAAAAACAACCCAATCCAAAAATGGGCAGAAGACAAGAATAGACATTTCTCCAAAGAAGATATACAGATTGCCAACAAACACATGAAAGGATGCTCAACATCACTAATCATTAGAGAAATGCAAATCAAAACCACAATGAGGTATCACCTCACACCAGTCAGAATGGCCATCATCAAAAAATCTAGAAACAATAAATGCTGGAGAGGATGTGGAGAAAAGGGAACCCTCTTGCACTGTTGGGGGGAATGTAAGTTGATACAGCCACTATGGAGAACAGTATGGAGGTTCCTTAAAAACTACAAATAGAACTACCATATGACCCAGCAATCCCACTACTGGGCACATACCCTGAGAAAACCATAATTCCAAAAGAGTCATGTACCACAATGTTCATTGCAGCTCTATTTACAATAGCCAGGACATGGAAGCAACCTAAGTGTCCGTCAACAGATGAATGGATAAAGAAGATGTGGTACATATGTACAATGGAATATTACTCAGCCATAAAATGAAAGGAAATTGAGTTATTTGTAGTGAGGTAGATAGACCTAGAGTCTGTCATACAGAGTGAAGTCAGAAAGAGAAAATCAAATACTGTATGCTAATACATATATATGGAATCTAAAAAAAAAAGAACAAAAAAGATTCTGAAGAACCTAGGGGCAGCACAGGAATAAAGACGCAGACGTAGAGAATGGACTTGAGGACATAGAGAAGGGGAAGGGTAAGCTGGGACGAAATGCGAGAGGGGCATGGACTTATAAATACTAGCAAATGTAAAATAGATCGCTAGTGGGAAGCAGCCGCGTAATATAGGGAGATCAGCTTGGTGCTTTGTGACCACCTAGAGGGGTGGGATAGATAGGGTGGGAGGGAGACGGAAGAGTGAGGAGATATGGGGATATATGTATATGTATAGCTGATTCACATTGTTGTAAAGCAGAAACTAACACACCATTGTAAAGCAATTATACTCCAATAAAGATGTTAAAAAAAAACAAAACCCAAACAAAAAGGAATTGAGGGTTAAGACTGGGCTGATAGAATCAGGGGTTGGAGCGAGACTTCACTGTATACACTTTTTGAATTTTGAATCACGGGAGTATATTTCTCATTGAAATATTAAATAACAAACATTTAACATAAAATTTTAAAAGTCTAGGAGAGTGTAATATAAAAAATTTATTCATTCAAGTAGTCTGTAAATTCCCTGGCTCGTAAGCTTACAGGGGAGAAAATAATGTGGCTGGCTTTGTTACTGTTTCCACCTTTGTCTATTTTTCCTACATTACTCAGTATGACACTTCTGACATCTCTAGATCTGGAGCCAGGACAGGGAGAGGAGTCAGGGACATAAAGGTTTTACTTCAAAGGTATAGTTTTAATTGCGTATTGACAGAAGGGCTTAATACAAAGAATATTTCTCAGTCAAGCTCCACTGCAAATTCCTCTAGATTGGCAGGTGCTGTGCTCCATATCATCTTCACTCTGAAGTCACTGTGATGGAGCGGCCACCATTTGTTGCATCAAATTACTGTGCCAGTTGCTGTGGCAGAAGGAAAGGACAAGTGACAAATCATGTGCTAGCTCTTAAAGTGTCCACCCAGATGTGACCCAGGCCACTTCAGCCTGGTCAAACCAGGCTGAAGTCAAACCAGGTCAAAAACCAGGTCAAAACCAACCACAGGGCTACACCTAACTTCAAAGTGGGTGGAGAGATGCAATACCTCCATGTGTTCAGAAATATCAAAAATGATGGCAAACACACTGATAAATATTTTCTGGGAAATATAACTCAAGAGTGGAATTTCTTTTAAGTACTTATTTAGTTGTAATCTGGGCCCCAAGATATTTTGGGTTACACATGTAACTAAAAATTAATGAGTGACTGTGCCTCAGCCCTCCCCGCCCCACCCCCTGGCCCAGACTTTCTCCTCTTTCTCTGTTCTTGTTCTCTTTCTTTCCTATAAGTCACCAGAAAAACAAAACAAAACAAAATAATACCACCTGGATGCCCTCTAAAATATTTGATACCCCAAAAATATTGAAAGCAGGGTACCACTGGATTGTCCAATATTGCCAGCATGGCTTTGAGATGTGGGAAGTTGTGTTCTTTGGTACCTTTTCTCTCCAGAAGGAAGATACAGGGTAGTTCTTACTGTGATGAAGAAACCACAAGCCTTTATTCAAGGAGGACCACTGGCAATTCTTCTTTCCCTACTCTTCCATCAACGGTTCTAGCAGGGCCATTTCTTTTTCTTGTGTCTGTTGCCTCCTCTCTGAATGAGGAGAACACACTCTTGAGACTCAGCAGCTTGCTCTATGTCAACCCACTGTGACTAAGAGGGAAACATGGGCTGGGATGTAGGGAATGGATATTGGTTTTAGTTACCCCTCTGGAGGCATTTTGAATTAATGCAACTGGTGCATAAAACAGCAATGGAATGTTTATGTCCTTTTCCAATTAGTGGAGGAAAGGAGTAGAAAGAATAAAGAAACAGAACCTAGTAGTCTGTTTGGTGTGTTCCAAATATAAATTTAAAAGCCTCTGAAATCTTTGCAATGACACATTTCTCATTGCTGGGATATCAAGTGAAATGCTCTATAAAATATATCCTGTTTTGCTAGATGTGATGGAGACAATTTTCTGAAATTGTCATATTGCTCAGTGAGATTAACTCTTCAAGAGACCGCTGGGAATTTTAACATCTAAAAGAGAGAGGAGGGGAAATACAGTTGGCTCAGTTGAGAAGCAAGCCTTTGGAGCTGATAATTATGTCACATCTGTTTGGAGATACAAGTTGGCCTTTAAGGGAGTGAATGGAGTAGCAACTTAAAGATGGGTTAGATTACATGAAAAGTACTTGCTATTATTATTGGAGAAATCTGTTAAAACAGACAACTGGGAAAGCACTGTTTTCCTTTTTTCTTGAGGGAACAACTCTTGACACAGCAGGAGAATTCAACTTGCTTTATTGGATGTAAGTTTTAACTCCGGTGTGTGAATGGAGATCATTGCACCCAGTCTGTGCATTTCCCTGTTTTCTCTTTCCTTCTTTCTTTCTTACTCAGGTGCTGGTCATTCATAACTCGGTTTGATGTAACACTTGAGCCAACAGAGCATTATGTGGTTTTCAGTTGCCTTCTTTGGTTTGCAGGAATTTTAGAAACAATCATTTGCCTTAAAAAAACTGAAAAGCTGGTTTAAAATATATATATATATATATATATATATATATATATATATATATATATATATGAACATATAGTCCATAATTCTAACCTGGTATTTTTAGCTTTGTGGGTTTGAAACTAACTCAACTGAAATTCTCTATCTAATAATAAATCATTTTCTCTCCCTAGTATTGTCTTTGAGATATTAGAAGGCTTATAAGCAACTCATTCTTTCTCAGTGTGAATTTATCTATATCACCCTTTGGGATGGTATTCTCTATATGGAACATGGAAATTTAATATTTTAACATGCCAAACAACTAGCAAAGAACTTCTCCATGAATAATGAACTTGAAAATTATACATTTATACATTTTAATAAGCTGAAGCACATCTCAAGAAAAATCAACTTTAATGATTGTAGATGTGTTTAAAAGGACACTAGGCCCAGAATTTCCATATGTTGGCTGTTTATTTATAGGGTGAATTGCCAAAGAAGAGTTCAAAAAATCAGTCCATCTAAATAACCACAATTAATCTAAAAATGCTCTCTATAAACCCAGGAAATTTATGAAAAGAGTGATGCTTTACCCCGTTTTATTTTATATAATCTCCGATGACATTTGTTGTCCAGTTTATCATTTGCCCAAGATTTTTAATTTTTATAGGATGCTATTGTGGAAATTTTGTTTTTAAAATAACTTCAATAAAACTATTATGTATGCCTATTAATACAATAAAATCTACTTCTTAGACAAAAACCTTTTAGTCTTACAAGTGTCATGGTTTGAACAATAAAATGTAAGGTCGCAGTCTCACTAGGTAGAAATTTGACTTCAATAAATTCAAGGTTACTTTATGACTGTCAGGATATGAGAAAGTAACTGGGAAGTAACAGTTGCCAAAGATCAGTGTAAGTAACAAGTTGCAAACCCTTTAGGATAGTGAAAGTGTTAGGGAGTATGTTTTTCCCACATGCTACAATCCACAGTAAGCAATGATTGAAGTCAAGGTAGAATAGGAATTTATATTTAAATAAGTGCTATGACTACATTATGGAACACTTAGCATCATTTCTGGTGACAGTTATAATTTCTGACCCACAGTGGAGGATTGCATAATGCCTTGTTTGATTGACTGATTAATGTAGATCTCATGGCTGACAAGGGGCAAAGAGTCTGAGAAGATTATCTAGGAATGTAAAAGTCATCATTTTGTCACTATGTATGAGTCCCAAGTAAATAAATACAGTGAGAGAGAGAGGGAATTGTATTTCATATGCATATAATGAAAATTTAGTAGTAGCCTCAGCAATTGTTTAACTCAACAAAGAGGTTTTTTTTGGATGGGGGGATGGGGGGTGGTATTTTATCACTGACATTATTAAGAATTGCCAGGGAAGGATGATAATAAAAAGCAACCAACTTGTAGTTATAAATGCTTAGAAGTTCTTTCAGATAATCCATTCCTCTGTTATCTGCACCTAGAGCAGACAACTCCCTCCAGCCTACCCTTGTCTACATGACTGCCTAAACAGTCTTATATTTTAATTATATTTTTTCCTTTAATGTCAGTTAAAAAAATTATAACTCATTGGCTACCAAAGCCTTACACCTTTTTAGTAGTAGCAATTCAGTGTTAAAACTTCACTGGTATTTAATAATCCTAGGGGTCTTCATGCTGTACTGCAGCAGAGACATCATGCAAGTCCTCTGCCTGGGTCTGGCTAGACAATGGAAATGGTGCCTTGCTTCAGAGTGCCTCCAAACCACATGTCACAGGAGAGAGCACTAATCCTTGTCAGACAACTTGGAAATGAAGTCATCAATTTCAGCTGAAGCAGGGAGATTATTGAACATATTTTCCATGTGCTTTGGAAATAAACACAAATTCAAAGGAAAAATCCTTCAGTGAGGTCTAATCAAAGGCAGTTGATGTTTACCATTCTTTTTGTATTCTAAGAGAAAGCTGGTTAATGTTATTCATCAAACTATATTATTCTTTCTGCTTATAAAATACAATAAAGAGGAAGTAAAGAGAAGAGTAGCTAAATGAGTTAATTAACCTAAAGTTGTTTCAGTTCTTAGACATTGGCACCCTCTAGGAAAGACACTGGCATGAGAAAAACCATTAAAAATATTAGAGGTCAGTTTAAAAAAATGTTATTTTGGCAATATTAAGACTATTAAGTTGAGGTGACTTCAATCTAGCTTTCATTCTGAAGACCCAGGAGTAAATGTACATTTTCAAGTGACTGCTTGATACGATATTCCTCCATTAATCCACTGAAGGGCTTGTGTGTAGGCATGAAAAAGCATTGCCATCTGTTTTGTTGCTTGTGTCCTTGCTTATATTTCTGCTTTCTTCTGAGGGACTACATTATGGAACACTCTCCATCATTTCTGGCAGCGATTATAATTTTATGACCCACAGTTCAGGACTGCATAATGCTTGATTGATTGAGTGATTAATGTAGATTCTGTGGCTAACAAGGGGCAATGAGTCTAAGAAGATTTTCTAGGAATGTAAAAGTCATTGTTTTGTCTACTATGTCTGAGACCTAAAGATTTGGTAATTTCATTGTGAATCTAGTGTCAAGTATAATGAGGATCTTGCTTATTCTATTAACCGAATGATTTCAGAACTGGGACAGGTTGCTTCCAAGTGAGGAATTTTCCACTAGCCAAATTGAATCTTCTATACTCATAACAAAGTTAATTGTGTGAATTTTTTTTTTTTAGGATAATACTGATCTCTTTTAAACTGTAATTTTAAAATTTACTGTTCTCACAGAAGAAGTGAAGTGATTTTTAATTACTGTTCTGCAGAAGCTAATTAAACTTCAGCTGGACTACTTGTAAAGGAGAGGACTTTTTACCATGATATTACCTAAACTTGTTTAGATAGGACAACCATTATTTTAAATAGAAGCAGTAAAAAAGTTTTGTATTCTGAAATTTCAGTCTGTATGATTGAAATATTTGTTGGATTTATGATTAAATGATCAGTTATTTTGGAATTAGAAGTTGAAGTTTTAATCAGAAATCTGTAAAGTTAAGAGTGCAATCATCGCTTTTAGTATATTTCTTATTCATTGAGATAGTGTGAGCATTTACTGAAAAAACTATGTAAATAAGCTGTAAATAAGTTACTCTTTCATACCAAAAATCACATTTAGACATAGGTGCTTTAGTTACAATTTGTAAGTACTTTTAATACCTTTCATAGATTTTTAAACTAGTATTACTAAATAGTTTTTTTTTTTCCCTCTGTGGCTGTGTTTGGAGAAAGTATTGAAGTTTTGTAAATATAAACCTACTACAACTGCTCCAAAATATTTTTTAAATGAATTGCTTTAGATTCTTGAAGAATTTGTCAACTTTTCTCCCCTTTTTTATTTTTAATTTTGTGGTTTCTTTTTTTAAATGCTTAAACAAAAGGATTCAATATATAAATCTGACACAAACAAGTACATACTGTATTATTCTATGTATATGATATACAAGAACAGACAAAATTAATCAAAGAGAAGAGACCAGAGGAAAACTTCAGGGGTAGTGGAAATATTATTTTATCTAAGAGGAGGTCACACAGGGATATAGATGGGGACAAATTTCTTCAGCTATGAACTCAGTATTAGAGCCCTGGCAGTAATGAAGGGCACACACATACACTCATTCACATTCAGGAAAAGAAGTCTAGTAAGTGAACATAGGGGTGCAGAATGAGCATTAGTTCATGTTAAGTTGCAGTAAGACAAATTATATTTTCTTACAGTGTAAACAGTTATCTTCATTTAAATGCACTAAGTGTGTTAGAATACACTGGACAATTCAAAATGAAGACATATACTACATGTACAGCAAGTGCTGAAAACAAAAGAATTACATCCCTGTTAAAGTCTTGTAAAAATTCTATTCCCTTTCTGCCAGTTGCTGTCATTAAATAGTGTGTGATATAAGATGGTGTTCCCTAAAACTTACTGGGTGAGGATAGGGCCAAACTACTTTCAAACAAATGATAAAGGGCTACCAGAGCTGAGGAAACAAAATCATTTTAAACTTTATTATTAAAAAGAAAGATTACCTATTATAAAATAGCAAAAAATCCTATCCGTAATCAATATTATACCCCATAGAGTAAAGCCCTTTCTTTTCTCCCATAATGTTGATCTGCCATAACAAAGTAAACTAAGGTTAAAAGTTAAAACAGGGGCTTCCCTGGTGGCGCAGTGGTTGGGGGTCCGCCTGCCGATGCAGGGGATGCGGGTTCGTGCCCTGGTCCGGGAGCATCCCACGTGCCGCGGAGCGGCTGGGCCCGTGAGCCATGGCCGCTGGGCCTGCGCGTCTGGAGCCTGTGCTCCCCAGCGGGAGAGGCCACAACAGTGAGAGGCCCGCGTGCCGCAAAAAAAAAAAAAAAAAAAAAAGTTAAAACAGTATATTTCAGTTTATTCATGATATATCCCATATAGTGTGCATGAATGAATACTCTCATATTATCTTTTGCTTCACATGTAAAGAAATTCTTTAGAAAGGGAAATTAGAGCCTTGTTTCTCAAACTGTAATATACACACAAATTACCTGAAGACCTTGTTAAAACTGAGATTCTTCTACAGTACTGCTGGGGTGGGCTGTGGTGCTGGGTCCCTAACAATTCCCAGGTGATGCTAAAACTGCTGCATAGACCACACTGTGAATATTTAGACTTCGATTCAATTATATAGAAATACCCCCTGAGTTTTACCATAGAAGTTTGGATATTAGATTGTAATACATCTTTATGATATGAAGGAGATATTTTTTATAACAGCTTTGCATAATTCAATGTGCATATGAATCTTGCTAAAGTTGGATTCTGATTCTGCAGTTCTGGGTGGAGACCTACAGATCACACTTTGAGTAACAAGGTCTTAGATTAAAAGATATTTAGACTCACTGATACTGATTAACTTATAAAAGTCAGAGATGAGGGTGGGGGAGAATGAAAGGCAAAATGTTAGTCAAGGCACAAAATACAGTTGACCCTTGAACAACATGAGTTTGTACTGCGTGCACTTATACGCAGATTTTTCTTTTCAGTGAATGAGTAGGTCCTAAAACTTCGCGTCCACAGTTCGTTGGATCCATGCATGCAGAACCGCGGATAAAGAGGGCCCACAGTAAAGTTATACGAGGATTTTTGACACTGCGGGGGTGGGTGCCCCTAACCCCTGTGTTGTTCAAGGGCCAACTGTATTGCTGTATAGAAAATGGTATAAGTTTAAATATATTCAGCCCTGGAGAAACAGCCCCACACTTTTAATAGTACCACTACTTCTTTACTGTTTCTGTTTTCATGTGACTTTAATAATAGCCCTTCAATTAGAGAGCTGTTTCAGTAATAGCATCTGCTTTATTAGAGCAGTGGTTTTATTAAACTAATAACTGTTAGCATGAAGACATCATTACTGTAAATTATATTTATAATTATGACAGTAAATATACTCAGGTTGTATATAATTGTTAGAAATTTTACCCTAATTATTATTTACCTCTCCCACAGCTTTCTTGCTGTCATACACTCTGAATTTGTGTCAGTGTAGGCCAGCTTTTAGATGTAGCTGTTTTCCTGTATCTCATATAGCTATTCAAACTGATGCATGGTCTGTCCAGAAGCTTGTGTCACCAGCTTACAGAGTAGTTAATTAGAACTTTCTCCCCAATTTCTATTTCCCACAATGTGGGTCAGGTCAACGTTTAGGGCCTTAATCAGAAATAATTTGGTGTCTGGCTGTGCATGGCACTGAGGGAGGCACCAAATAAAGAAAAGTTTAAATAAGAAATGCACACATTAAGTGTTGATGCATAGCAAACACCCCTAAGTGCAGAGGCTTAAACCAAAACCCATTTTTCTCACTCCTGTCAGGTCAGCCTGTCATGCTTACCTAGACTCAGCTCAGCATGGGGATTAGGTATGTGTGTGTGGGGGGGTGGCTGCTCTACACACACCTCCTCTGAGCCATGCCCTCCTCCTAGCGATGGCCCGTGCCTATGGGAGCACTTCCAACAATGGAAGCACATTGCAAGCCTCCACTATGTCATATCTGCTAATATTATTACAGTGGTCAAAGCCAGCCACACAGGTCAGCCCAATGGCTAATCCCTCTGCTCCTGATGAGGCTGAAGGAAGTCACATGACCAAACCCAACTTACATGGAGAAGAGAAATATCATCCTCCCATGGGATAGAAGGGGAATGAGTGATCCTTTCAGGATAACAGTCTAACCTACCAGTGGCAGTTTTCCTTTTATATGTGTAAGTACAAGTGATATCTAAAGTCTGTGAGTCAGTTATTTTTATAACATGCCAAATAGCCATAGCTATATTTAGCCAAATCAGAAACATTTGGATTGCTTTGTTTCTTTAAGAATCTCAGGTTTTAATAGGCAGGGAGAAATTAAGATCCTAACATCTGAGATGCATTATTGTTTCAGTTTAGTTTTATATATTACTAGTCACAAATAAGGGCTTTTTTTTAAAAAAACATCTTTTTTGGAGTATAATTGCTTTACAATGGTGTGTTAGCTTCTGCTTTATAAAAATGTGAATCAGCTATACATATACCTATATCCCCATATCTCTTCCCTCTTGCGTCTCCCTCCCTCCCACCCTCCCTATCTGCCCCCGCCCCGCACTGAACCAGGTGGTCACAAAGCACCGAGCTGATCTCCCTGTGCTATGCGTCTGCTTCCCACTTTCAAAAAGTCTGGTGACTAAAGTCTCAGGCCAGAGAGATGTAATAGTCGAGTCATGGTCAAGGTGGTAGGGCATTCATTATGATCTGAATGTTGATCTGAATGTTGACGGATGAGAAAAAATTCACCAGGAGGATAGAGGAGTTAGGCATTCTGCATAGACAGATGACATCATGCTCCATTCAGGGAACTGCAAGGAATGGGTTAGGAGTGTTGTTTGTGTCCAATACCTTCTCCCTGACATCCTGTCCCAAGGGTTTTAGACCCTGAAGGGGCCTGTGTCATAAGCCTGGAGCCTAGTGAAGATACAGGAACAAGACAGGATTGCCAGAACATGGAAAGATATGAAGCAGAAGTAGGTGCTCTAAAAGGTATTGTCTATGTTTAAAACTGGAACCAGTGCCAAGCTGATGAGACCATGGGGTCATCAGTCAGAGCCACTGGAGTCTGACAGCCAGTGAGAGTTCACCTTTCTATGAGCAGTGTTCGTTTGATTCAGGATAGAGAGAAATGAAGTTAGAGGATCCAGTGATTCATGTGTCACAGAAACAGCTTCAACAGCTCCAGCAACATTAATGTTCTTCCCTCTTCTTCCTGGGCACACATTAGGTTGCATTTTGAGCCTGGCTTGTAGTTAGAGGGCCATATACCGGAGCTCTGGTCAACAGAATGTGAGTGGAAGTGGTAGACACACCTCTAGTGCCAGCCCATCTGCTCATCACAAACAGAGGATTCTGAGACCAGTAGAAGAGCAGAGGGGAAGATGGAAGGAATTTGGGTCCCAGAATGACTGTGTGGAGGAGAGAAGCATGCCTTTCTTAACCACATGAACTGTAATGTGATCTTAGAAATTAACTTGTATTGTGCCACTTAGATCTAGAAGTTTCTTAGCATTATTAGCCTACATTGACTAATAAAATCAGAAATACTGAGTTTGCTTTATGTCTCCTTTCTCCCAGCTTCAGAAATACTACGTGTTTGGGGATAAAGAACTTTCTCATAGATCACAGAGGATCCTCTCAAAGAGGTGGGAGGCAAGATAGGACTGAAGAAAGAAAACCCAGCTGGGGAGAAAATGGTGAATGGAGACTGGGTATCACAAGGTGGTCACCCGGCTCTTCACTAAGGGAGCAGTTAATGTTCTTCTCCCAGTTTAAGTTCAGAACCTTGTCAGTTTCAGAGGGAAGTTTCATTAATTCATTGATTTATTCAGACATATATGCATCCAGTAAATACTTACTGAGCATTTACTACAATGCACCAGGCAATACGGCTGGGGCTGAAATTGCAAAATGAGCAAAAATACACACAGTCCTTTTCTCAGTAGTGTCTGGTGTGTAGAGAAAGAAAGAGATTACAACTGTGGTGAATACTGCAGAGGGGAAATAGGCAACATGTGAGTGCATTTAGTATGAAAGAGGAAGAAATCTATGGGAGGGAAAGATAAGGAAAAGCTTCTCTGATTAAGGGACTTGGAGCTGAGATCTGAAAAAAAAAAAAGGAAAGTAAACTAGATGAACCAGGATGGGAAAAAGGAAGTAGGAAGTAGAAAATATGAAACAAAGTACAAAATATCATCAATAACAGCAAAGCCTCTTCATCCTTTGTGACCCCTTCCCCACTCAATGATGATTAAATATTTAGGGAAAGGAGTTGCTCTTAGCAATCTGAATATTTTTGTATAATTGCTTTCATTTTGTATAATTGCCTAGTTTTACTAGAGCAAATAAAGACAGAAGACATGAAGACACACTAGGAACCAAACATGGAACTCTACAACTCCAGAACCCATCAAAATGATATACAAATATTCTATGTAGATGTCCTACTTTTTCCCCAAAAAATCCCATATTGAAAATTAATTTTTGTATCTATAATCTCATTTAGCTCAATGATTTTAAGGCACTGTTGGAACAACATTCATTAAATCTTGAAGAATGTTTAGTTCTCAAATTTCTTGTAGGATATTTCCTGACCCATAATGTGCAAAAGGACATGGTATTTGGCCAGAGCAACCACTTTATAATTTCTGTATCATAAGACAGCCTGACTCAGCTCTTTAATATATAGTTTCCTTTTTAAATCATGAATGCTTTAGAGTTCATGTTTTAGTCAAGGGGGAATTTGGGTTTTTTCAAGCCTGGCAAACACAGAGAAAAGCTACTTAGAAAATCACACTTAGGCAACAGAGTGGTAACAAAAGTCCCTGTAGTGGTTATTAGCACTTGCCTGAAGAAAAACTGTTGGAGGAATCTCTTAACTTTTTAAGTTACAGAGGCATCAGAAACTAACACACCATTGTAAAGCAATTATACTCCAATAAAGATGTTAAAAACAAAACAAAGCAAAACAAAAACACTGTTGAAAAGTTCTTATTGAGACAAAGACTTGGTGAAGGAGAAGTTTATTTTGGAATTTCCTTTTCAGAATTTCAGGGTATCCCATTGGTTTATTTAAAGTTAGCGTCCAGTTTGCAAAGATAGTAGATTGTAATTGAAATTTCCACCATAATCAATACCTAAAATTTGTACTAGGTGTTGGGACAAAGCCTGCAGTTTGGATAAATCATAGAAACATAGGGCACTGTTATCTAACTACTCTTCCAGTTACCTGTACCCAACTGTTTTTTTTCTGTGTTCACCATCTCTCTAAAGTTGGATCTACGATTCAAATCACAACCTATACATCTTTTTGCTAATAATACTTTATTAAGGTGTAATTTACTTTCAGTAAAATCTGTAAGTGTAAGTGTGCAGCTCAAAGAACCTTGACATACATGCCAACCTATTTAAAAATCACCCAGTTGTGGAATATCACCGTCATAAGTTCCATATTGCGCTACTCCAGCTAGCCACACCCCACCTCCAAAGGCAACAACCATTCAGTTTGTACGACCATAAATTACTTCTGTCTGTTCTTGAACTTCATATCAATAGAATCATAGAGTAGGTAGTATTTGGGGTCTGGCTTCTTTTACTCAAAATCTGTGCATTTTGAGGAATTCTGAAGCTTTAAAGATACCCAGGGCTTCTGTAAACATGGGATGCACACACAACTTCATCTATCTATACCTGTCAGAATTAACCTAATACTTCTTAACCTGAAAGTTTCTGATTATGATGACATGTTACTCTAGGCAGGGACTTTGTTAAGTTAGTTACACACTATGGAAGAAAACTATCCTGAAACAAATTAAAAATAGAAATAAAATTGCAGGCAGTAGAAGATATCTAATCTTCTTAGAGATAAGCTCATCCTAAGTACTTTTCAAGTGCAAAAGAAAAGACATTATAAAGTATTCTTATCCATGTATTAAGACTACTTCCTTAAGGGTCAATCCTAGGCAATGCTTCGTCAACCTTGTATCAGTTACTTATTCTTGAATTTCAAAAATTTTTTTTTTTTTGATAATTTTTATTAACTCAGAACTTTTCATTAATTCAGGCAGGCTCTCTTTATCATTTGTTCAAATTAGTGAGGTGGTTATATATATGTGGAGTCCTGGAGATTCATCTTAAGAAGGAGAAGGAAGAGAAAGAGAAAAAGTAAATGTATTGAGGGCCTACTGTGTACTCATGGTCCAGGGTACTTTCTCCTACATTCATAAATTAAATCCTTCAAATAAATTGTGATACACAGAATGCAATACACCCAGTGGAGTACTGGTTCAAAATCATTGGTACTTAAGCATGAGTTGCATTCTAACAGTTCACCTCAAAGTTAATATTTTACCATTAAAACACAGATATAAGTAAAGACTACTTTTCTAAAATGGCCAATATACCATTATGTGGATAATAGAACATATTTTATCAAATCTAAGGAGCTGCTGACTATAAAAGGCACCCTTATTCATGTAACCAGCACTAAAGGGAAAAAATTGCCAGTTATTATGGTATATCACATTTAACTTCTGAGATGTTATAATGTGCAAATGTGTCTTAGAATTAATGGAATACAGTACTTGTGTAGAACTGGAATCAAGAATATAACCAAGAATCAAGAATTGAAGTGGGGAGGAGAATCAAGAGCTCAGAGCAGTGAAAATATTCATTCAAAACCACTTTCAGCAGAATGAGGAAAGTAAAGAGATGCTGGGAGACTCAGCTGCTGCCCTGAACCAACAATAATAATAACCAAAAGAAAGAGGAAACACAAAAACCTTCAAGAAAGGGTGAAATTTATATTTAAACCACACAGAAACCAAGCAGAGTTCAAGAGTGCAAACTAGATCTTCTCTCTTAATACAGGATGTCTCCACTGTAGCAAATGTAGTTGGTGCCCTGTCTAAATCACCCAGCTGCTGTGTGTGCCTTTGCTAAAGCTCAGATTTGCAAATGCGTCTGAAAGATTGTCCTTGAGCGACTGGAGTCACCTTCTGTTGAGGCAGTGGGGAGTCTCCTATTATCTCCATGCCTCCTAAATCTTATAAGCAAAGACTATCCAATCCTGTGGTATGAAAACCCAGCCACCTTGTATCAAGGCTAGATGAATTCTGAGATGCAGTTCACACTCCAGAAGTCCCCTTGGGAACAGGCTCCTTCTACTGTTCTAGCCTGCTTTCCTTACTCTCTTACTGGCTTCTCCTGAGAGCACCCTTTATAAGGATCCCTTATAAAGGGTGCATCACTTTATAAGGATCCCTATCTCAGGCTCTGCTTCTAGGGAACCCAGCTTAAGATAGACTTTTTATCTATGTTGTAGTCCTCATGCTGCCCTGAACAGCTGTCTTCTCCCAAAGAAAGGCAAAGGCAATTTAAGGAAAGTGACTGCAGTGATGAAACAGATTGTCTTCCATGCGTGGAAAGCAGACACTGCCTTTGTAAGCACATGTAATTTAAAAACAAAGAATTAAATATTCCTTATCACAATAAACATAAGAATAAGCTTTAAAAAATGTTCTAAATCACAAAAAAGGTGAAAAATATTGTACATTATTCTAAACATAGGAGGATAATTAAGACAAGAATATGAAATGAAAGTTTAATATTTATTTGAGACAAATCTACTGAAACAAGAAAGATAGGGGGATACCTCTGCTTCTCAAATGAGGACATCTCAGATTAAAGCAAGGCCGAATCAAGCTGGCATTTTAGTCAAACTGGCTGAAATGCAGGCCAAACTATCAGGTAGAATGTTGGCCATAAGACATGGTTTATGGTTCTCAATGGAGTAAGCAGTTCAGGATATCACTATAGATTCTCATCATCCTCTACCAGAAAGAAATGGTCCATTGTGAGGTACTGGCACCTTACATGTTTGAGTGCTGCTATGTGCCAGGCGTCAGTCTAGACAATCAGGATATGGTGGGAAAGAGGATGGATGAGGCCCAGAAAGCTTGTGATTTTGTGAGGGTTCAGAAAAAAGATCAGCATGTCCATGGAACAAGAATTAGATTCAAGAGGAGGCTTTGTAAATGATCATATATATAAATATAAATATATATATATATATATATATATATATGAATACCACCCTCAAAGGCAAAAAAGGAAGGAAAAGCACATGATCATCAGCAAATAGAATGGAATAGTATGCGGATTTAATTTAATTGAAAGTCTCAGGAAGGTGTGAGACAGAGCGATTTGTTTGGCTACAGTGATGGTGTCAGTGAACATCATTTGCGTTATTAACCCAAGGTTTTAGATCCACTGGAAGGAGAAAAATGGAATTTGCTCAGCGTCTAGAGGGTGGAGATGGCACTCAGATCAATGTGCAGTGGGAGGGGGTGGAGATCCTCGTGTGTTATGAGAGTTTATGTGAGACTCTGAGTGCGTGCGAGATGCCCAGTGATACACAGAGGCATCGACTTGGAGGGATCTGAAAAGTACGCTTATGGCTTCTCGTGCCCAGAGGCCAATATGCAGAGCACCTATTACACGGAATAAGGCAGGACAGTGTTACTGCTCAAGATTTCAGTATGCAGAGCACCTATTACACGGAATAAGGCAGGACAGTGTTACTGCTCAAGATTTAACAATAATTAATTAGTTTGTTGTTTAATTAATTCATTTTAAAATTCCCAAAACTTCCAACATACATTTCAATATTTTGTGTAAAATTTGAAAAATGACAACCAAACAAAATTACAAAAGACAAAAAAAAAATCTCCATTCATTTCAGTGCCATGTATTAAAAGCCTTTATCCATAAAGTGGAAAGAATGTTTTATTCAGATACTCCAGTCACAACTGTAATACTCTGTAAACTAATATTAGGGAAGACATTTAAGAAAAACAAATATTTAAATACCACTCTATGACTTTGGCAATTCAGAAAATTCAATAAATCATGAGGAAAATTAATCTCTCTGGGTTTTTTTGGAAGGGATGAGAACACTGTTTTTTTAAAAAAACACGATTTTCCAGGCTACCCAAGCCTGGGTCAATTTTTTTAATAACTCAAGTTTGCTAATCAGTTATGGCACTTGTTTCCCTTCTTAAATGCAAATCAGAGTAATGCAAATGAGAGTAACATTGTGTGTCTGTCTTTTCAAGGTCATGTTTGGCCAAGAGAGTATCAGCCAGGGTTTCTTTTTCCTCTTTTAAGCAAGCAGCAACGATCTGATTAAATATTTATAAGTCCAGTTAGGTAAAGTTAAATGGAGCAGAAGATACAATTAAGAAGTAAAATCAAGTATCACACTGCAGGGTCTATTTACATTATATAAAACATTGGTATCATAAAACTTCGGGCACTGTTTTTAAGCCAGAGTTGGGTTGTTCGGTATGATAAGTGAACAGTGATTTCTAAGATTTATTAATCAATGTTCAGAAGTTGTCTAAAAATACTGAGTAATATATGCCCTCTCCATTTTCTCCAGAAATAGTTTTACTATTCCCCAGTAGGGGTGGGGCGTAAGAGGGAAGTGGTGACTGTGATGTTTTACTGTCACAGCTGTGGACACTGCAGCATCCTCTTGCAAAGTGCTGTCATAGACACCTTTGGGGCTTGTTAAGAATATCTGGAGAGATGTGAGCAGAGGTTAAATGTTTGACCACTTTTTTTCAGAAAAAAAAAGGAAATCATGATTAGCAACATACATCCCTTCAGTTGCTTTGACAGTCTTCCAATGACCATGACATTTATGTAAATGATAAGAAAAAAGGAAAATAAATAAATAAATAAAAGAAAAGAAAAGAAAAAGTAATTTTTCAATCTCAGATTGAATGCTGGTGGATGGAGAGGTGAGCATAAATTCATTATCAAATACCTTCTTCACCCACACATAGATAGGAGGAAAGGAGCTAACTGTGGACCAATTACAGAAGGAGCTTAACCTTGGCAGAAATGGATGCTCTTTAATTATGATTAGTATTATGTATTCATAAGCATTTTCAAGTGTATTTATTTGGGGTTGAAATGTCATAAATATTTGTCTGCGTGGTAATATTCTAGTTAATTTGATCATAATGTTGATAAGGCCAGGTTCAGGTAATCAATCTCAATTAGGCTAGTTAGTTTCACACTAAAAACTGTACCAAGGGGACACAGTTCACTCCACCTCTAGCTGACGGTGTTTTGCCTTTGGGCCCTAGGAGATCGTGAAAAGCAGATCTCAGGGTAATCACTCTATACAAATACTGGAAAAACAAACTCAATTTTCACATCTTACCCACAGTCAGTTGTGCTGCTGTTGTATATAGATGAAGTAGAACTTCAATGGAAAATAGGTTATGTGATCGATTAATAACACCTGAATTAAGTGAAGTGAAATTGAGAAAAATCAGTAAAAAATGAGGGAAAATGAAATTTTCTTTTTACTTGGGGGCTGAAGAGGGATGTCAAGTTTTCTTTCAGTAACTCTATCCTGTAAAATCTTTATGAAACTTGTTCAACTTCTCAAATGCAAATTGGCATTAGGTTACGACTTTCATTATTTTTTTCCTAAAGTGTCAGTTGAAGTCTTGCATTACTATGAATGATTATCCTTAAGGTGAAAGAACAGTGGTTACTTTTGGAGTGGTGTAGTAACGAGTAGGGGTATGTGGGTAGCTCCTGGGACACAGTAAATGTTCTATATCGTGATCTGGGTGGAGGTTACCTGGTGTGTTAACTGTGTGAAATATCATTGACTTGTGCACTTGTGATTTATGCACATACAGTTTTACCTCTTTTATATTCCAAAGGTTTTTTAAAAGGTTTTTTAAATTAAAGTATAGTTGATTTACAATGTTGTATTAATTTCAGGTGAACATAAAAGTGATTCAGTTATATAGATATATATTTTTTCTTTTCTTTTTCAGATTCTTTTCCATTATAGGTTATTACAAGATATTGAATATAGTTCCCTGTACTATACAGTAGGACTTTGTTGTTTATCTATTTTATATATAGTAGTTTGTGTCTGCTAATCCCAAACTCCTAATTTTTCCCTTCCCCGCCTTCCCCAAACTTAAACATAAGCTTGTTTTCTATGTCTGTGAGTCTGTTTCTAAGTTCATTTGTATCATATTTTAGATTCCACATATAAATGATATCATATAATATTTATCTTTGTTTGACTTACTTCACTTAAAATGATAATCTTTAGGTCCATCCATGTTGCCACAAATGGCAATATTTCATTCTTTGTTATGGCTGAGTAATATTCAATTGTATATATATATATATATATATATATATATATATATACCAGATCTTCTTTATCCATTCATCTGTCGGTCAGTTAAAGGAATTATTAAAAAACCAGTTGGGTTCCTATATTCCTTCCTATAAACGAAGTTGTCACACAGACCTGAAATTTTATTTAAGTACCGGCTGCATTATTTTCTTTGATGACAGCATGTTTCCTGGATACATGCATTGTTATCAAAGGTCTTCTAACATTTTTCTTTGATGTTTTTACTGGGACCTTGTTACCGTAATGCAAAACCTATTTGCAGTTTCCAATATATTATAAAATTAATATCTTCTTCCTAGTTGGGATTAGAAAATCACTTGGTTTTAATGGTGTCCCAAGCTTCCAGCTACCTTCACATATAAGCCCTAGCTTTGATTTATCTTTCTAGCATCCATTCCTGGTCAGTGAGCATCCTTATTATCCTCCAGTATGGTAAAATGTTCAGTGTAAGAGTCTCTTTACTCACAGTATACTTTTGAATCCATACTGTTTTTCTGGCATTGGATACTCAATTCATTACATTCTGTATAATTTTGTATACTGATGTCTTGGGGAGTAATAATTGCATTTTAATGAAAAAATGGCCTGGATTAGCAGTAATATGAGGAGCTGTGGTCTACAGTGTTAATATACACCTACTGTTTCAGTTTTCTAGTAAAGCTGATAATGACTGAAGAACACAGGTGATTCAGAAAATCATGCCTGGCAACTGTATCTGTCATCATGTTGACTTTTGATGCTTCATCTCTAGCAGTTTGCATTTAGCTTTTATTGAAGAGTGGTGAAAAGCAGCGCCAGTGCAGATATCCTCTGATGCTTGTTTAGATCTTTTACCTGGTGCTCAAGCATTTACAGTTCTAAAAGACTGGTCTCTAGTAATCATTAAAGCATGGACTATGATATCAGACACAGCTGGGTGATGTTAGACACACCTGGGTACTCATTCTTACTGAGTCACATACTAGCCTTGTGAGTTGGGCAATCTAGTTTCCAGTCTTAGCCTCAGATTTATTATCAGAAAATGGGTATAATTGTATCTTTCTTATTGGGTTATTGGAAAGATCAAACGAGATTATGCATGTAAATTCCTTAGATAGCACCTGGTGTGCATTCCCGAGCTCAACAAATGGTGACCTTTATTTTTATTAAATACTGTGTTATAGCTCATTCCAATCAATATCAGAAATTAAGCTCTACTTTGTCTTTTAAACCTTGCATATGAGAATAAATAGGTATAACGGTATGATTTAACTTATGTAAAGTTTAAACACAAGCACAGTCATTTTATGGGATCAATATCAGAGTAGCAGGTCCTTCTGTGAGGCGTGGTAGAGTCTGGGAGAAGCACAGAGTTTCTAAGGTGCTAAAAATATTCTTTCTTGATCTAAGCCATAGCTATTGAATTTTACATGTGTAAAAATTTATCGAGCTGTACACTTAAGATCTATCCTTGTTAAAACTCGTTAAAATAGAAAGAAGTGGCTTAAAAATAGTACATTTCTCAAATTTATTGAGGGAATATAAATTACTACAGACTTTTGGGAAAGTAAGAAGTCATAATACTCTAACTCTGCCCCTTTTGTTTCAAATAACTATTCTGACAGCAGAAATATTCCCACAACAGCTAAAAATTAATTGCATGAAAATGTTAATTGCAAAATTTCTTATTTTAAAAAAATAAGTAGTATTGAAAACAATATAAATTAAATGTCCAATAATCTAGAAAAAGATTACTTATTTGGTGATACGTCAATTCCAGAATTATGCAGTCATCCAAAATAATTGCAAAATGGTGGTGCAGCCATTTTAGAGGACTCCTTAGCAGTGTTTTGTAAAGCTAAATATACATTGGCCCTATTATCCAACAATTCCACTTCTGGATCTTTACACAATACAAATGAAGACATATGAGTCCACACAAAGACTTGTGCATGAATGCTCTTAGCAACCTTTTTCATAGTAGCACAAAGCTGGAAACAATCGAAACACCCCTCCATAGGAGAATGGATAAAGAAATGGTGGTATATTCATACAATGCAATACTACTTAGCAATTACTATAACATGAATGAATCTCAAAAAAAGTTAAAGAATCCAGATACAAAAGATTACATGCTGTGTGATTCTATTTATATGTGTTCCAGAAGAGGTAAATTAATCTATAGTAATGGATACTAGAACAGTGGTTGCCTATAGTTGGAAGATGGGGAATTGCCTGGTGATGGACATAGTCTTTATCTTGTTTGGCAGGATCTGCAGCAGCCATCTTGTGACCTTGAGGGTTTGCCCAGTAGAACTGTAAAGATATCAATCCTAAAATTGTTGAGCTGGTGACCCAATGCTAGGACTCATATACTTCCATACTTCTTAACGTAAAAGAAGGTAAAGTCATATTTATTCAACCACTGTAACCGATAACATCGTATAAGAGAAGACTCAAGGAAATGCTGTTCTAATTTATGTCAGTGCGACAAGGAGTTATTAATGAGGGCTGCAGGAATTCCAGAAGCCTTCTGGCAGTCTCTCCGGCCTTATAGAATGATAGGGATAGAAGGGACATTAGCATTTATAGAAAATGACACCAAAGCCCGGAGAGGTTATATGTCTTGCCCAAGGACACATACGGCCAAGTTTAGATCATATAACGTCCAATTCTCAGTCTCCCATATGAGAAAAAAGAGATTAAAAGAACTGTGACAATTCCCAGAGAAACTGAAATGGTATTTCCTATATAACTCTAAAATAGCACAACATATAAGATAAGAAAGTTTGAGGAGAAGCTTTGACACTGAAAATATAGTTCTACACAGGAGCCTCCTAATGATGTCTCATTGTGAAGGCACAGGTGGATCCATGTGTGGATACTTGCATGTCCAGTCCCTTCAGTATCAGATACTTATCATAGCTCAAAGTCACGCACTTGATGTTTTTACTTTTCACTGAATTTTTTTTACCTGTTTGTTCTTGTTCTGTGTTAAGAAGTGTTGATGGTAAGTTTAAATTGTGTTCTCATCACGAAATTTATGAAAATCTGTAGTAATTTCATGCTTGTATTTAATTATGTATCCATTTATCGTTTTCCAAAAAATTAAAATATGCACAAATATGCCCCTGTGATCTTTATGGCATTATTAACAGTTTCCTTTATCTATGAGAAAAAGATAATTTTAATTTTCTCCTGTGTTATTTAAATATGTTCTACAATTCCTCCTGCAGGAGGAGGAGTTATACCTATGAACAGCAACACTTACCCCCACAACTTGTCACATATGCCCAAGGAATATTTGTAGGTGTTTTCAGTAACCCTGTTGCTTCTTGTCATATGCTTTTATAGATAAGGAGAAGTTTCATCTTTTAAGAAAGTGTTATTTCTATGGCATTTGACTAGTCATTGCCAGATTTTTGGTTCAGTCTCTTGACAGAGCCCTACTGAATGAGAACTGGGTGGTTTTATTTTCTATTGTTTTAGTGTTATTTTGTTTATTTTATCAATAGTTAATATAAGCATTGTGTTGCAGTCACAAAATTCAAAATGAACAAATAAATGATAAAAAGGGTGTGAGTCAACCTCACATCTTTCTCCAGTCATTCTGTTCCCTTCCCCAGAAATAATATTTTCAAATAGTTCAACATAGAAACTTACATACATATATATGTATTTTCTTCATCCTAGTTTATACATATATTGTTGACATATTATACACAATGTTTTATACCTTTTCTTAAACTTAACAGTTTCTTTGAGATCTTCACGTATTGCCGTAAAGAGCTTGAGCAATCTTTTGTGTAGCTCCATTGTATTTCATTGCATAGATGAACCATAACTGAATCAACCAATCCCTTCGTGATAGGATTAGAATGTTTCTGGTATTTTACTCTTACAAATACTACTGCAGTGAATAACCTTAGATGTAGATTATTAAGTATGTTTTGCAGTATTCATTCTTATAAGAGTATGTGCTTTGGCAATTTTAGTTAATATCTCCTTGCTCTCTGTAGAGGTTACTATGGTAATAAAGCATGTTCCTGGAACCCTAGACACTCCCTGCAGGCCCCTTTAAAAACCCATCCCTAACACTCTTCTCACTTCCAATAGAGATAAACACTATCCTGAATTTTTATTTATGATCCTCCTTTTCTCTTTCTGCTTTTACCACTTCCATATATGTGTACATTTCAAAGTAGCACAGACATATGTATAGATTCCTAAATAGCATATTATTTTTAAATATAGGTACATAAATAGAACCATACAGTATAAATTCTTCTGTAATTTGCTTTTTCCTCAGAACATAACAGTTTTGAGGTCATTCATGTTGATCCAAATAACAGTAGTTCTTTTATTTTCACTTGTGTGATGTGCCATTGTAAGAACACGCTGCAATTCATTTATCCATTCTAGTGATAGACGTTTTTGTGCTGATTAACATTTTTACTATTTCAGCATTGCTATGAATCTTCTTGTCAATGTCTCCTACTGTACACATTTTCAAAAGTTCTGTAACTCTTGGAGTACAACTTGGAGTGCAATTTCTGCATTGTGTGTGCTGTGTGTGCTAGGTATTTTCAACCTAGCTATGTTATTATTAACTTTTCCAAACAAATGGTCTAATTTACCATCAGGAGTGGGTGAGGATTGTTGTGGCCCCACAACCTTGCTAGTACCTAAAGTCAGGCTTTTCAACCGAGTGGGTGAGAAATCATATCTCACTGTGGTTAAAATGCACATATTGTGGATAGTAATAAAATTGATCATCTTTTCAGATGCTTATTCAGGTTTTTGCTTCCATGAATTGTCTCTTCAAGTATCCTGCCCATTCTTTTTTTTTTTTTTTTCTATTGGGTTGTTGGTAATATTTTTCTTATTGACTCATAAACTGATCCTTATATACTTTGGATTTAGGTATTTGTCAATTATATATATTTTAAATCCCTAAGTTGGATGCAGCACTCCCTAATTTCAAGCCTGTCTTATTCTCTAATGTAAATATCTAAGACTAGTTGATTTCTCTTAAAGTATTAGTTTATCTTAATCTTACAAACTTTGATGCATGGTATGTGTGCTGTATCTCATCTCAATACGTATAGTCTAATTTCCATTATTATTTCTGCTTTGACCTATAAATTGTTTAGAAGTGTATTTTGTATTAATAAAAATAAAGATGAGCTATCTCTTGTAATTTTTTTATTATTTATTTAAATTAAATTGCATGTGATCAGAGAATGTGTTCAGTATGATACCAATACTTTGAAATTTGATAACATTAGCTTTATTGCTATGTAATCAGCTTTCAAAAAGGCCTACATATGCTTGAACATAATGTATATTCTCCACTAAATCAAAATTCTAAATTATACTTTTCAACTATTCTATATCTTTACTATTAGACCCACCAATTACAAAAGAGTCTTATTTGTCTATTATTAATAACTAATGCTTTCAGTTTTTATATACAAACATTTGGTTTGTTCTGGGTTTATTTTGATATAAAGTGTGAGGTAGGGATCCAACTGTTTTTTCCAGATCCTAATTATAACAATAGCTTTTATAATATATATTTATACAATAGTGGAATATATAAATAAATGTATTTAAATATGTATTTACTTAATATATTTTATGTATAAATAATATATTTATAAAATATATTTATACAATAGTAGAATAATTCATCATTTTCACTACCTATTTGTTATGTCACCTTTATTATATACCAACTTATCATGTTTTTGGTTTACTTGAGGATCTCTATCCTATTCCACTGATCTGTCTATTCATATAAGGACGAGTCTTTTTGATTAGATGACAATCAGCAATGAAAGTTAAAATTGGGCCTTGATGGAATGATACACTGAAGGGCCAAAGGCAGACAACTGAAGCAGAGACTTTAGAAAGATGGATAGGATCATAGTCTTTTTTACCTAAAGAGGAGTAAGCCTAGAATGGATGAAAATGCAAGTTTCATCAGAGGGAAGTGCACATTGTTAACAATTTATTTAAATTGTGTAACAAATTACTCTGCAATGCTTTGCTCTGTAAGAGGCATCATATTATGGAGATAAACATCACACTAAATTATACTTGTAGCATGTACTCATGTCTCCAGAGAAATGGGTGAATATGGTTAATGCATGTTTTATGCTGTTTTGACTCGAGTCTAAACCAACAAGATTAAAGAAATTTACTTTTTGAACAAAAATGGCAAGACATGATGGTTGCAATTAGAATGCGATGTTAAAGTTAATATACCTGTATTCCTTATACCTAAAACACACCCTCCTAGTAAATTAAGCCAGTGTTTCATGTTTGTACTTACAATCTATTCTCTAGGATACATGGAGTTCATACAAATTAATGCTCATTTACATAATTTCATCGATGCTTCTTCCACCTCTAGGTCTCCCCTTATTACACATTAAAAGAACTCATCCCGACCACCCCAGGAGGCTGTGGGTAGAAGGGAAAGAGAGATAGAAAAATATAGTTCACCAAGATTTTACAAATTCTTCCAGGATAAAATATATATATCTTGAAAGTGCTGGGATGATGTTATATCAAAAACAAATTTGTTACCACTCATACAAGGTTTTAGGACCTATGAATTTTTTAAAGTTTAAGTCATTTTTTTAATAACTTTTAGTTTAATTTCACTTGACTGTATTTTTAAAAACTAGAAATTAAAAATAATATATATAGCAATGTTAATAGTGAATTTAATGGTGAAATCTGATCTACTGGGCTTTGCTTAACCTAATATCCAAAGCCCAAGTACTAATTAAGTTGAGGTATGGCGAGGCCTATTACATTCTTAGGGACATTATTATTTTTTCCTTCCTTAGTGTAGGAAGTGCCATATTTGCCGATCTAACGTTTTATGAACCAATTCTATGCTGCCTGAATTTATTTCTATTTAAATAAAACAAAACGAGCATTTAAATTGGAAACTTACGAAATTCTTCTGAGCTATTGGTAATATCAGATTCTTCAGCAAGAAAGCTGTTTTATCAGTTGCTAAACACACAGACACTGCATAATCTTGCCCATTAGAAAGCCAGGTCAGGTACACATTTTGGTTCCCTGGCAGCTGTTAGAGAAGTAATCCCTTCCAGACCTGCGGCTCACAGGCCTGCATTTCACACCAACCTCCCCAAACTTGCCAAAGAGTTGCTAGAGAGGTTTGTCATTTCCCTGTCATAAGCACACCATTTGTGTGTCAGCTTTTATCAGGGACATTTCTGGGAGGTAAATATGGTAAATTTATATTAACTGATTCTGAAGATTCACATTGAACAGAAATAGAACAAAGCCATAAAGCCATTGTGGAATTTGAGAATGTGGATGAGAATATATTAAGATTAAAAGGCAATCTCTGTTACACTTCTATTTTCATGAAGTTTGGTAAAAAGTCTTCAGAAGAAGAGGAAAAAGTGGGACAGTGAAAAGGAGAGAAGAAAGGGAAGAATAGAGGGATTCAGGGAGGGAAGAAAGGAAGGAAGGAAGGGAGGAGGGTGGGGGAGATGAAAGGAGAAAATGCCCTTTTAACACCTCGATAAATACTGTATGTGAATGTGAACTGTCATGGAATATTCCCTATGTGGCAGACGTTTTATGCTCTTTGGCTACCTGTACTATGTCAATTCCTTTTTTAAAACATATTAAAAACCATTCAGTTTTATTAATAAACTTACATTAAGTTCACCTATAGTCTAAATAAAGCCTGTCACAATTCGTTGTCTGATCTTCAATCAAATTTCAGATTACAAGAATTCAGGAACATTCTTTTTCTTCTGATATAATGATCTGAGAATTGTAATTTTTATGGTTTACATACAGAGGCTAATTCTTTAGTAAACTTGGATGTACATTAATTCTATGACCTCTTAGGGAAGGGTTACCTATACTTTTCTTGGATATCTGTGAATATGTCTTTTTTTCAACAATGTTAACTAATATTCATGACTTCTGTCTGTTGCTTTTATGAGTATTTATCAGGATTTTAATGCACTGCCATCTTTTCGTACTAAAAAGTAAATGACACAACCATTTAAAATTTAGACTGATAATCTGTCTTACTTTAATACAGAGAACGATTCCCTGAACTCTTACCTAATAGTCACCTATGGGAATATTTTAAATCAATGACAAACATCATCTCCATTTAGTTTTCACTGGACAAACCTCGCCCACCTAGTGGTTGAGAGCTTTGGCCATCATACCCTGAACAGGAATGGAGTGGATGAGGCAGGCCTGTGGGAGGGGCTTGTAGATTCCTTGAAAGCAAAGCCAGTTGGGGTACCCACTGAGAGAGGTCTGCCCCACTCCTTGAACATCATGCAACTGGAATAAAACAACAGGAGGCCATGTTTCCAACCATCTGGGAAAGATGTTGGATAGCTTTCTCTCAAAGACAAGGGATGTTCACAGCGGGCATCAGAGAGAGCAAAAAAGCCATGTTTTAGATTCTCTTCCTGACACAAAACAACTGAAATCTTTGTTTATCTTTGGGGGTGGCAGGCACGGAGGGGATAATGGGGCTTTGGTAGTGATGCAAGGGAACAAGAGGGCTGCAGTTAATTATCCATCATGACAGTATAGACACAGTCTAGGGCGCCTGTTCTGTCTTCCCTGTTCAAGGAACAACCAGAGCAAGAAGCCTACAATTTTCCCAAACCAGCAAGTCCTTTACATTGAAACAGGTTCACTCTTTGCTTTCTGAATTCAAATACAGACTTCCCTTATGAAGGGCTAAACTTGGCAGACTGTGAGAAAAACAGCAAACTAGAATGCTATTTTCAAGTCCCTTCTCCTGGTTGACGGAAATAGAACAATTCTTTTCAAAAACATAATTTTTCAACTTTTAAAGTAAAAAAAAAAAAAAGGATAGATGCAGTTCAGAATTTCTTTGCTGACCATTCTATAGGAGGGTACATTCTCAGACAATAATTACAATTAGCAAAATAAATGACTTTAGTATAACAGCCTAAGTATATTATATAGCTTAAATATACTATTTTGTTATAATTCATTATACTATATTAAATATACCTACATCTATACTAAAATATGTTGCTGCCCTATAATTCAGATAACTGTAAACCTTTTGGGGAAGGAAATTTGGCAGTATACATCAAAAACCATGTCAGTGTCATTCTCTTTGACATAATAATTCCATTTCTAGGAGTTTAACTTAAAGAAAAATGTTAAAAATTGAATAAAATAATATTCATGAAAAGGCTTCAGTTATAATGGTTAGAAAGGAAATAATATAAGTAACCAGAGTAGGAGGTTTATTAGGGCAGTGGCTCTCAAGGGGAGGGGCAGTTTTGTCCCCTAGGAGACATTTGGTAATGTACAGGACTGTTCCCCTCAACAAAGAATTACCGGCCCCCAAATGTAAATAGTTCTACTAAGGTTCAAAAACTCTACCTCAGGGAAGTTAGAGGACACTGACTGGAAAGAAACATATGCAATCTTTAAAGGTCATATCATAAAGGATAGGCTTTGACATGGAAAATCATTTTAATATAATATGAGAGAAAACAAGATATAAATGTATATATTCATTACAGTCAACAGCAATTTACTGTGAAGCTAATGAGACCTAAGATGAAGGGCCTCTCATTTACATAAGCCCCTTCAAAAGCTCTTAGAGACTTTGTACAATGTGTTTCATATGGTTATAGATTTTTGAAAATAAATTTTTCAAGTTAGATTATTTAAATTTCCTCTTGAACTAAGATTTTTCCTTTTTTCCCCCATTATGTCTTACAAGCTTCAGGTACCACTAAACTAGATCCCCTTTTGGTTATAATTTTAATATAACGTAATGCACATGATCAAGGGTAAAAAAAACGAAAACCTGATGGGAAATTCCCAAAATAGCTAACTGCAATAATGTAAGGCTGGTGGGGTCAGGGGAATGTTTTTTCCTTCTCTAGTTTCCGAATGTTTTGCAAAGCTGTTGTATTAGTTTATAACGAAAGAAATTATTTTTAAGAGAAAGAAAATTATAGACATATGAGAAGAAAAATATGTGGAGGAAAACCACCATTTTAAGCTCCTTATGAGTTTTTCATGGTTTAAATCTTGATCTTCTCATGCTGCCCCTTCTGGCTTATAATTCACCCTGGTCTCTGTCACTCATACTAGTGTTCAACTCTTGGCCTAAGAGGGCACGTGTTCCAGTCGCCTATTGCTATATAACAAGGCACCCCACAGCCTAACAGGTTGTCTGGGATTTGCAGGGTGGTTCTCATTTGAGTAAGTGGTTGCAATAAGAGGGTGGTTGGAACTAGAATCATCTGAAGGCTCATCTGGGCTAGGCGTACCAGATGGTCATCACTCACATGTCTGGTGTCTCAGTGCTCCTGCCTGTGGCCTCTCTGGACAGTACAGAAGCCTGGTCTCCCTACATAGCAATCGGTAGTCCAAGAGGCAGGACAAAGAAAGTGTCAGTCCTCTTAACCACTAGACCCAGAACTAGGAGAGCATCACTTTTACCATATTCTGTGGTTCAACACAATTATAAGTTAGCTCAGATTGAAAAGAGTGGAAGAATAGACACCTTCCCTCCCTGGCGGATTGTCATGTGCATATAGAGAAGGAACAGCTTGATGGCAGCCATCTTTGAGCACCAGCCAGGGACATGTGGTTTCTGGAATTGGCCCAATATAGGGAGGGGTCTGCAATATAGAGCAAGGACCTTCCCTACAAATAGGGATGTGATGAAAATTCCTACCATATGGTGATATCCTCATGTCCATGAAGTTCAAAGCTTTTCTTCCTTAAGTCCAGGAACATTTCTTAAGAAAAAAATTCAGGATTATTGGGAATAACCTCAACAGATGTCAGACTTCCCTTATTTCTCAATAAATTTGGATGTTCTGCATTCACTTGAAATATCACTTGTCTTAGCAATCCTAAGCATGCCCATTTCTTGTTTCTCAATGTAAGGCCCCCATTACTAGGAAATGACTTCACAGCTGGGCACCATTTATTCTTCTACTCATGCTAGTCCTGAAGATTCTGTTCTTAAGCCTGTGTTATACTGTCATCACCTATGAGAACATCTTTAAAAGTTAATGGATCTACTGTAAAGGAAAATGGGTGAGTCTTACACTGGAATTCACAGTTCCCCTTTTCCTCAAGTGTTTAGTAATGCAACAGTGTGAGGAATTTTGACTGATGGGTATTGCAGATTCTCCTGGGCATTCAGAGGGAATAATGAATTACATGTGGAAATGAATTGCATTCTCAAAAAAACAGTATCGAGACATATCCATACTTACAACATGAAGAATATCTGACCATCAGCTATAGAAACTAAAAAACTCTTAAGCAGCATTTTTCCAAGTAGAATGCTCTATAAAAAGGACCTTTCTGAAATCCTCCAGTATAATTTTCTATTGTGAAAATTAATCACAATAGAGCAATTACATCTAGCTGAAATTTATAAATATTTACTTGTAATAGCACATAGATATATATGGATAGTAAACTAATATTTGGATTAGAAACTTCTTTAAAAGAGAAGATACAGACTACTTTCTACTGAAGAGAAGTGTCTCAAGCTAAAAAGACTACCTTTCCATGATTGTGGAGTACCTGGTAGAGTAACTAGTGGATGAAGCAGAGCTCACTAAAGGCCACCTGCAACAGCACTGAATTAATCAGGATTCTTGGGTAGTGTCCCTCTTTGCTGGATCAGTGGGAATTCTTATTATGTTTCTAAATGTATGAGTAAGTGATCAGGCCTGTTATTTGCCTTGGGGATTGATATTCCATGTATTCAGTTAGTCTTACTTGCAATTAATGAGCAAATAGTTAAGATAATTATAATATGTACACATTTGATGAAATAAAGAGACAATTTGCAAGTATCAACACAGAAGGACAGGCTCAGTCCACTTATTAGAAGCATGCCACAAATTAATCAGCATTTAGCATTATTTTCCTTTCTTTGTCCCACACTTCATGCTACATCTGACATTTTTGTCAAAGATCTCCAGCAATCCTATTTCTTGATATCAAAGTACAGTGCCTCAAATCTGTGACTATAAGAGAATAAATTTAAAATACCTTACACTTTCCATTCCCCATTTTATTTTATGGCTAACTTCTTAACCACCTTGCCCTAAAAAATGTCATCAAATATTTTCACCATACTCTTAATTCTCACAGCTGGAGTAGAAATGCCATTTAAAATGAATAGAGAACAATTTCTTCAGTCATTTATATGGCAAAAGGAACCACTTATGAGAGTGCTAGGCCTGATGTCATAAAGGCTCTAAAGAAATACTCCCAGGAAAATAATTTACAATCATGTGTCTCTGATTTTGGATGCATTTTCAAACGAACTTTTATAATATGTTTTCCCAACCTGTAACATACCTGTTCATGTTCATTTATTCAACGACCAAATCAGGCACCCAATGAATAAATATTTATTAACTATCCTAGGTGCAATGCTGATGCTGAGGTTATAGAATTAAAAATAAGTTACAGTCTCTCCCTTGGAGAACAGGGAAGGACTCACCTGTCTTGTTTGCTGTCATATCCCCAATGCCTGAAATTATACTTGACACAGAATAAGCACTCACAATGGTCATTCTTTCCTTCCTTCTCTCTTTCTTTCCTTCCCTTCTCTCTTCCTTCCTCTCTTTCTCTCTTTCTTTCTGCTTGTCCTTTTTTCTTTTTCTGTTTTTTAAATGAGTGACATTTTAAAAACACAAACACCAGTGGAAATACACAGAGATAAGAAGATAACAAGCTTAACAGACAGAGATTTGACCAAGTGGTCTTCCGTATCTTAGCAGCCCTCGTAGGGTTGAAGTTATGTCAGTCTTACTCCCCAGTGGACCTTCAGCATTACCCCAGTGAGTTGACAAAAGAAGTAATCAATTAATAATTGATATTGAAAGGAATGATTCAGTATATTTGCCACCTAGGACAGCATACTCATGGATGCTCAAAAGAATCATATCAGTTTATTGAAAAAATGTTAAATGACGCTCTTTATACTCAAAGAAAAAAAAAAGGTTTAAAGTTTTTTTTCATTCATCTGGAAACTTCATTTACACCAAAGTCCTTATTTAGCTTTGGTGCCTGATGAATGAGCGATTACTTGCTATTCTCTTGCTTTGTCGATAACCGTTTCATCTAGAGAGCAGGGTGGGATTTCTCTAGCTTTCTTGACATGGTGAAGCTTCTGTCAAAACATGTTCTCTCACTGGGAACACACTCCGCAGTTTGCAGAAGCCCACAGGTTGTTGAAACCTAACCCAGTTGTAAATCAAAACATGGAAAAAGTCTTGCATATTTTAGAAGACAGAAAAGAAAATAACTTGTCAGCCAGCAATCAGAAGCACATTGTATCTCAGAAAGCCTGTCCCTTGTACCTGTTGGGCTAAATGGCTCCTTTCACACAAACCTTCTTTCCAATTCATTTGGAGCCTCCAGACAACTCCCTCCCTCTCGTCTCTCAAATTACCCCACAAGTCTCAATGACACCACAAGTCTTAGTTTTCCTTTAAAATGTTTCCAAACCACTGGAGCACACCTCGTCATAGACCCCCATTGATGAAAAGTAGGATGGAGGTTGTGCCAGATATAATTAATGATTAGAATTATCCCCACCTTCTCCACATTGTTGACAGACAACGAATAAAGGCAGCATTGTTACACCTACAACTGATCTGTTGAAGTTAGGACTTGTTTTTGACTCATGAAAATACCACCTTTTGCCAGGGCTGTTCTAAGCCAATGATTTAGAGCCCTGATTCTCTATATTTATTTTTTAAAATAATTCTCCTACTGCTCATGCAATGAGGCATGTTATTATTATTATGACTGCCTGGCTTTGGACAGTGCACGTGTGTCGTACGCACAAACTCATGGGAAGAAAAAGCATACAGATCTTGCGTTCAAGTAGAAAAGGAAAAGACACCATCATTGTTTTCGTTCTGTCTCTTCTATTTTAAGTAGTGAGGTTGTTACCTCAGTTAAGCACTTCTGGCTTAAGAATAGATTGTATGAGAAGCTGTATGAGTAGAAATTAGGAGTTAAGGCTTTAGAACCAGCCCCATGAGGGTTGGTTCTAAAATGTGGGCTCCACCATCTAGTAGTGATGTGAATGCTCAGGAACCACTAACCCCCTTCAAACTCTGAGGGAGGTTTTGAAGGTCCTTCCAAGATGTTTAGACTTTCTTCTACAGGCAGAAGAGAGGCTTTGCAGAAGAGTAACATGGTAGGAGGGAAGACTTGAGATAACTTGCAAAGGAGAGATGTCAATGACAGGGCTTGCTAAGCTCCATTCTCCTTCTGGACACACAGACGTGCTCTATGTCTGTCACTGTTGATTCTCCTTATGTTATAAACAAACAAACAAAAGTTGCTGTAAATGACTGTGACGATTGAATAATTAACCAACAAATCCAAGTAAAGAAAGAAAGATGATGAAATGGGGACATGTAGACTGACTGATGAGAGTTCAGGACAGGGTCCATAATTTACTTTTTTTTTGAATAATTTATATTCATTATATTCAGTCTCAGGAAACTGAGACTCAAAGTTAATTGACCTGCACTACAGTTGTGAATGCAAAGCACAGCTTTAAATGTTAGGCAGACAGAGAGCAGATCAGTGGTGGCCTGGAAATGGGGGATGGGCTACAAAGGGTGACAGAAATAGTCTATATCTTGACTGTGGTGGGAATACATATGGATTGTCAAAACCCATCTAATGGTGCAGTTAGAATGAATGCATTCTATTATAGGGAAATTATCCCAAAAAATTTAAAAGAAAAAAATGTTAGGCACATCCTAACCAGGACATGACATGACATGACATAACATAACATAACATAACATAAAGTAGCAGTGAGATAAAAGCTTTTGCAAAGTGTCACAGTTGAAGCCACACTTCTCTCCAAACCTGGGGAGAAACGGGATGTGTGGCATGTACAAGATTGTGCACTTCAAACAATCATTCCGGGAACCCAAAAAGCTTGGGAGTTGGCAGAATAAAAGAATAGAGAATCCAGCGAGTTACTGAAATGAGGAAACACCTGGTCAGCATCTAGAAGACAGATTCTATTTCTGCTTCCAATTCTATTACTTCCCAGCTTTGTGACCTTGGCTAAGTCACTTCTTCTCCTTGGGAAGGCAGTTTTCTTCTCTCTCAAGTAGTGATCAGAGCACCTGTTCCCACTTTGCTCTTTAAGGGTCAAGTGTAGCATAAGAGCTTTCAAAGTGCTTTGAAAGTTCGAAGTAACCATATACACGTAAGTGATTGCTAAAATTTCCTTCTCTGTTTGCATTCATATCAGTGAGACCAAGAAGCTGGAAATGACTCCAAATATAAGGCACTAGTGACACTGACAAAATTTCAGGGCCTGGTCAGCTTTTACTGACGTTCATGCAAAATTCTGTGCTGAAATGTTCCCAAAATAGGTCCAGCCTCCACACTTCTAATACATATTTTAGGTAGATTCTTCTCAATAAAAGACAAAATGGTGAAAAGCAAAAATGTGTTTTGTAAAGAAAGGGCACGTGGAACAAATTTGAAGGTCACAAAGTAGATTTGATATAGACATTTACATTCATGTATCCAATGACATTTTTTGAACATCTGGCATGAGCAAGGCCTGGAAGTATATACAAAGATGAAGAAAACACAGTCAAGGAGAAGGATAAATATAGCACAGATTCATTGTCATCTGGAAGGATTGATCATATATGTCTAAAAGTAACTTGAGTGCAAAACCATATGTGGAAAATATTATCAGAAAAAGTTTAGTGCAATGGAGTTTGATACGGGGGTAAACACTTGTCTCTTGGAAGCCTTCATGAGAGAGGTGGTATTTGAAGTGAGCATTGAGGAGTGAGTAGGAATCCCCTGAGAACAAGAAAGGCATCCCAGGTGGATGAATAGATTACGCCAAGTCATAGAATTGGGAAAATACAAGGCATTTTTGGAATGACATGATGGCTGGTTTGGCTGGGGAAGAGTTTATGTTCAGGGCGTTAGTGTGGGAGGTTAGGCTGAAGAAGAGAAATTGAGGACAGGACCATGGAAGGCTTTACGTGCCAGGCTTTCTTGGCTGGAAATGAGAAACAACTGGAGGTTTCTGAGCAGTAGTATGACTTGAAGTGTGCCAACGGAAAATGAATTTGGCAACTTTGTTCTGTATACACTCATGTTGGGAGAGACCACTGCTAGGGAGGCCAATTAGAAAACAAATGCAAAGATCAAGGGGAGAGAAAATGAGGTTTTGAACTAGTATAGTAGGTAGAGATAGGAAGGTAAGTGTTGCAGGAAAATGGGATGCGAGAGGACGGTCATGTCCCAGGTCTCAGGTGAGACCCTGGGATGGGCCGCCAAGTGAGGGTCCTTGGCTTCGCGCAGGAAAGAATTCAAGAGCGAGCCATAGTAAAGTGAAAGCAGGTTTATTCAGGGAGATACATACTCCATAGATAGAGTGGGGGCCATCTCAGAAGGGAAGAGCAGCCCTGAGGTGTCCGGTAGTTAGTTTTTATGGGCTGGGTAATTTCATAGGCTAATGAGTAGGAGAAATGTTCTAACTATCTTGGAGAAGGGGTGGGGATTTCTAGGAGTTGGGCCACCGTCCACTTTTTTGGCCTCTTATGGTAGGCCTCGGAACTATCATGGCACCTGTGGGTGTGTCATTTAGATGCTAATGTATTACAATGAGTGTATAGTGAGGCGAAGGTCTACTGAAAGTCAAATCTTCTGCCATCTTGGACCTAGTAGGTTCTAACTGCTTTTGGTGACATCCTGTTTTTCTTAATGGTTGTGTCATTCTTTTAATGGTTGTGCCCTGCCCACTTCCTTCCTGTCTCATAAGCACAAATACAAGTAACATTGGTATTAAAAATTTGGCTGGACTTTAAAACTTCTTGGTGTGGGAGGTCAACAAGGAGTATCAAAGAAGACGCTCAGATTTCCAGCCAGAAAATCCTTGGAAGAGTGCATTGGGTGAAAGATAGTATATTTATTTTTAAGACATGCTGAGTTAATGGTGCAAGTGGGACAGCTAAGATTATTGGGTATTTCTTTTATACTGTACACATATACATGTATTATCCTATTTAATCTTCCAGATGGCTTTGCGAGAAGAGTAAGGTCATACCATTTTACAGATAGAGGGATTTAAGCTCAAGAGGTACAGTAACCTGCCTAAGGTGGCAAAATCGTCATTCAAAAAGAAATCTAAATATTGTGTTCTTTGTATATTACCACAGCAAAAAATCTAGCAGACAGCTGGATGTGGAATCCACATAGTGGCTTTATTGAGAAAATGCATTTTTCCCTTCCCTGACACAGTACAGAGCACTATAAAATCTATTCAATACATCTGCATAGTTTTACAAACTCTAGAGCATAAAGATGATTTCCTGGTCCAGCAATAATTTCTAATGTATATCAAAGAATCATTCCAGTGAATTTCTCAGTAGTATTTTGCTAACATATGATACATACAAATTAGTTCCTAAACTGTGTTTTGAGAGTACACTGTGATTCAGAATATTCTTATATTGCCAAGAATGCCACTCTGATTCTATACACAAATCCATACCATACACTAAAGATCTGGGGGGAAGGTAATGTAACTCAACCTGTGTATCAAAGGTCAGTCACCCCCTAAACAGACCTTACTACAAAAATAAGTATATTCAGAAAACAGTTGATGAATCTCAGATCTGTGGCTGAAATTAGAAGTTGATGATGTTCTAATACACATCGTTACCATTGTTGTGTTCTGGCTTCTTATTCAAGTTTGTAGGAAATGACTAGTATCATAAAGCTTCCTAACAAGAATCACATTTCTATTTTGCAAATAAGAGTTTTTTTATGCCACAGCAAATGAGTTCTTCTTTTGAATTCAGCTGTGCTTTTCTGAATATTATCTGCTGGCAATGGCTTTGCTTTATCTCTACTCCGCTGTTTCCAGATAGCCTATTTTGCTATATGTATCTGAAGGTGTATAATTGCAGCTCCTGGTTGGAAATCAAGGGTTATAGCATTAATTAACAGTTACTGGTAAAATGGCCCACTGATAAAACAAATGCATACATTTCTAAAATAATAACTTCAGTTCTTCTCTGAAGAATCTGAAGCGGCAGGCTGTCACTTCACAGAACTTTCTTATTTCCCCAAACTTGTAATAAAGCCATCTCATTGTTTCTTCAGGCTACTAAGCATCAAGCAATTTGTTTTCTGTGCTCATTCTGTCTACTCTTGCTTTTCTGTTCACTGAAGCCCTACAGCTGACTCCAGGATCATTTTTTTTTAAATAAACAATTACAGTACCTTTGAATATGGATATTATCAAAAAGGGATCTAATTGTCCATCACAGATATGGACCAGACAGTTATTCCATATAAAACCTAAGGTTGATTCTAAGGAAATTATTCCTGCATGGGGACACATGTCAAATGCATTATAAAAGTACCGCCTCCTTGGTTTAAATGGTGTCACCTGCTTCCATCCAGTTTTGCAGTCTGGGAATTTAAAAGTCATCCTTTATACTTTGTCCTGCCAACCCATTTCCAAACCATTCAGTGTTCTGAAGTGTTACTTCCGGAATCCATCCTAGTAAGTCCTAGATGTATTCATTTTTCTCTTTTCCAACTGCCCCTCTCAGTCAGTTGATGTTTCACGGTGGCCTCCTAACTGGTCTCCCCACCATTCACTTGTGCTCCTTTCCAGCATTTTTTCCACACTATAGTGAAAGTGATATTTTCAGATTAACAAGTACATCAAGTGAGCCCCAGGTTGAAACCCCTTCAATAGCTTTCATTGCTCTGAGTACCAAGACCAAAATCCTTATCATGACCTCCAAGGCTCTGTGTGTTCTAGCCCCACTTCTCCAGACCATTTGTTACTATTATCCTCTTCTCTGGGAGGAAGAGATCCCCTCCATCAATACTGCTTCTTCTCTCCCATCTCTTCTCTTGGCTAATTCTTTTCCTTTGTCTTTGTATCTCAAGTGCCACTTCCTCAAAAAGTCTTCCTAACTACCCCCACCCCTGCCTCCAGGATCAATCTATCTATGTATCTATCTATCTATTTATCATCTATCTATCCATCTTTATATGTACATATTCAATAGGACTGACTCTTTGTACTTCAGAGCCTTTATTTTCATTTGTAAATGTATATTTATTTGTGTTCACAATCTCCACCAGTAGACTGTAAATTCCATGAGAACATTGGTTATATCTGGCATTGCTTAACTTTATATGTTCAACATCTAATTCAATGTCTGGCACAGGTGATTCTCATAAATATTCATAGAATAAGTTAAAGTGTTTTGCTGTGCTTTGAATGTTGATCAAGAAGACCTTACCACTGGCAAAAGACTAAATTCCAAAAAAATAAAGTACTTTACCACTTCTCAGCAAATGGTTTTCAGTGATGCAGAGAGGAAAAGGAAGACATACTTCTTGAAAATCAAAAGAAATTAAAAGGGATATGAGAAGGTAAATAAAGCACATAAAAATGAGACCCTTCCTTTAGCTACTCTTATCTTATATTTGAAATAAAGTGAAATTGAAGAAGAATGTCTAGGCCCAGGTTGCCAGTGCTTGCTTTTATGTATTCTCATTTTTTTAAGCCAATTAGTAATTAAAAGCAGTTTAGGATCAGTTTACGACCCATTGGAAAGTCCAGATGGCAAAGGGACATTTGATTTTTTTTAATTTATTTTACTGAAGTATAATTGATTTACAATTTGTGTTAATTTCTGCATATACCAAAGTGATTCGGTTATACATAGCATTTGATTCTGATTACTAAAATAAGCCCTAGCTCATACATACCCCAAACCTCCCTTCATTCTCTGGGCCATCACAGTGCCTTCAGTATATTCTTAGAGTCAAACTTGAAACCAGTGCTTTGCTTTTAAGTTTTTTCTATGGTTTCTTGTGCACCTTACATGAAATTCACCACATATAATGAATTAAGAGAACAACTCCACGCAGTTAAGAGGGAGAATCCCAGCTAACAGCTCACTCATATTCTCTCTCTTTTTCTCTCTCTCTCTTTCTCTTCCTCACTCTCTCTCTCTGAATGATGAAATTTTTACCAGAAGCAGATTAAAAGATACACCAATTTAGATTCTATAACAAAGAATGACAAGTGGGGTAGACAAAGAACAGACATTAACACTTTGCATTAAATAAGGTCTGGGGCTAATTGTCCTCTGTTCCCAAGGTTCTTTCAACTGATTAACAGGAATAACTTCAATTAAGTGTAATATCATAAAATATTAGTGACTGCATTTCACCACAAATCACTCATAAATTCCTCTCTTGCTAAATTAGGGGTTTTTAGTTTAGTATAACTGAAGGGTAGGAATTTTACCTTTAGGTTGGCTATAACCAAAACTACAAAAAAAAAACCCATATTTTAATATTATTTGTAGTTAATTTGGCACCTGCCTGACCCGATTTAAAGTAAATTTCTTCCTTTGATTACTGGGTAGAGAAGACCTTGAAGTTCTAGTCCCCTAACTCAGTCTTTGTTACTTCTCTGAATAGACATCCTTTGGCCCTTGGTGTCCCACTGATACATGCTAGATTTAGGGATGTGGTTAGAGGAGAGAGACAAGAGAAGGAAGGATGGAGAGAACAGTCGAGACCTGATAAACTTCTAGGGAATCTTGTCAGCATTTCAATTTCAGCTGCCCTTACATTTCAATTTCAGCTGCCTACTAGAATACCATGGATTGGACTTTCCTGGGATTATGCTTACATTTCTGCCTCTGCTTTTTTTTTTCTAGATTGAAAAGGTTCATTAGGAAAGAAATGTAAGACCAAGCTTCTCCACCCCCACCCCCAAAGCACACACACACAATTGCATAGTGAATATTTGCTCTTTGACCAGATTTGTGTGGTGGATTAAATTCCAGGCCCAGAGCCAGATGCCAGAGCCACTACCCACATCACCACCCCCAGGTAGCAGACATTTAACATCTGGTCCTGCATTCTCAGATCCCCATCCAGGATGTAAGTTTTATAGCTGGAAAAGCATTTTCACGCTTATTTCATAGTGATTATGTGTTAATCACCTTGGGGAGTTATTAAGAATTCAGGATAATCTTGGGTTGGCAGGCAAGGAGCATGTATCCAAAGGACAGCTATTCCTGAGATGCACCCTCATAGATGTGATAACCCCGGAAAACAGTCCGATTTGCAACCATAACTGCCTTCTACGGAGTGGGGCTGAAGCTTCAGAAGCTGAGTTTTGTTACAAATGCCCAAGTCTGGGCCACAGATAAATCAGATATCAGGACTAGGGTGATTTTATAACCTGTATGCATTTTATAGTTTCTCATGACACACACAGTAATCACGAAATTCAAAAGACACACTCTTTACAAGTGTGAAAAAGGCAATTTCAGGGTTCCTTTCGCTTTTTGTTGTCGTAAGGCAGGATTTAGATACTGTTGCTCATTATTTAGATTTGCTGCTGAAGTTTTAGTGGAATGCCAAAAATTTCAGTTAACGAATGTCAATAAATGATGTCAACACAACTCGAAGTTCAAGGTGGAATAACTTCTTGAAATAAAGCAAGAATTTGATGCCCAGAAATCTTGTTTTGAGAATTCTTTTTTTTTTTTGTGTGTGGTACATGGGCCTCTCACTGTTGTGGCCTCTCCCGTTGCGGAGCACAGGCTCCGGTCACACAGGCTCAGCGACCATGGCTCATGGGCCTAGCCGGTCCGCGGCATGTGGGATCTTCTCGTACTGGGGCACGAACCTGTGTCCCCTGCATTGGCAGGCGGACTCTCAACCACTGCGCCACCAGGGAAGCCCCAGATGTCTTGTTTTAAGATCCACAAACTTCTCAGCCCTTGAAGTCTCTTTATTAAAAAAAAAAAAAAAAAATGAAAGAAAGAAAAAACAAGTCTTCCCTGTTGTTCCACTGGTTATGACTCTGTGCTCTCACTGAGGGGGACGTGGGTTCAATCCCTGGTTGGGGAACTAGGATCAGTGCAGCCAAAAAAAACAGAACAAAACAAAACACCATATTCTTATACATATATAAGTATACTTTTCTCCCATGTGCCTGTTTCTGACATTTGTACACATACACAGTAAAGTGTTGGTTTTGTTTTTTTTTCTAATCTTTTATTCTTGTCTACAATTGTTGATAGCATTTAGAATGTGGAAATGTTTCATAAAACAAAAAATCAAGCAAATGAAGCTAGAGAAAAATAGAAGCCTTAATAAAATCATTTACTAACCCAAAAAAGCTATTCTACAACTACATACTCATTAAAATGGCTAAAGTTAAAAAAAAAATACTAACAAGACCAAGTGTTAACAAGAATGTAGAATAACTGAACTCTCAAGCAGTGGGATGTAAAATGGTTCAACTACTTTGGAAAACTTTTGGCAGTATCTAATGAAGTTCAGTATATACCTACCTACCCTTGACCCAGCAATTCCACTCCTAGGTATTTATCCAAAAGAGATAAAACATATATCCACATACTGATCTGTAAAAGAATGTTCATAGCACCTTTATTCAAAATAACCCCAAAAAGGAAAAAACCCAAATGTCCATCACCTGGTGAATGAATAAACAAATTGTAGTATACATATATCCGAATACTACCCAGCTATAAATAGGGATGAATTACTGATACAAAATGATTGAATCTGAAAAATATACTTTTCAGTAGAGTTGAAGAGATACAAAAGAGAATATATTTCACAATTTCATTTATATTAAGTTCAGAGATAGGCAAATACTCTATACTGATAGCATGGTTGACTCTGGAGTGCAGGACAGTTGGTTGGAAAAGAGCACGAGGAGAGTTTTCTGGAGAGATGAAATGTTTAATACCTTGGTCTGGGTTATGATTACTTACATGGTCCTCTACAACTGCCAAATTACACTGATCTGTATGCTTAACGTGTGCATTATCTGTATATAAATGACACCTCAATAAAGGGCTGCTAACATTAACTAAAGTGATTGCCCAGCTTCTGAGTTCCTGTTTGACAATATTATGTGTTGTTTTTCTACATTAGCTTGGAGGCCAAATTCAAATTCAGCATATGGCAGGATATAATTCATGTGAAATTACTGGGATGTGTACTGTTCCATTTAAGGAAACTCTCCAGAATATTGAAACTTCCCCCTTCAAGTGCCAAGCCTTAAAAAAAAAAAAAAAAAAGAAAGAAAGAAAGAAAAGAAAAAATTAACCAGTTTCATGGCAAAATCTCCTGTGATTGCATTTTTTTTTTTCCTTCTTGGTAGTGCCTCATATTGATCATCTCAAGTTGCATTGGCAAAGTTTTTTCCCACATTTTTAATATTCTTCAAAGTAGCTGGACAAGTATTTTCTATACACTAGGACATTTCATACATTAGGAAGATTTTCACCATGTGGAATGTACCACAATTCCCTTTGCTTGTGTCTTTCTCTAGTCCTATTGCTTGATATTAATGAATATGTAGAATTCTTTGGGACTTGAGAAAAGCAAAATGATTAAACTGGGAGAGAAGAGATGGATGTGATCACAGGGTCAGGTTGAGGGAAGCTAACAGATACCCAAGTGATCAGACACATTAACCCAAATAACTTTTCTTTTTCTTTTTTTTTTTAAAAAATTGGAGTATAGTTGATTTACAATGTTGTTTTAGTTTCAGGTGTACAGCAAAGTGAATCAGTTATACATATACATACATCCACTCTTTTTTAGATTCTTTTCCCATATAGGCCATTACAGAGTATAGAGTAGAGTGCCCTCTGCTATACAGTAGGTCCTTATTAGTTATCTATTTTATATATAGTAGAGTGTATTAGTCAATCCCAATCTTCCAATTTATCCCCCTCCTTACCCACTGATAACCTTAAGTTTGTTTTCTACATCTGTAGCTCTATTTCTGTTTTGTAGATAAGATCATTTTTACCCTTTTTATAGACTCCAAATATAAGCAATATCATATGATATATATCTTTCTCTGTCTGACTTATTTCACTCAGTATGATGACTTCTAGGTCTATCCATGTTGCTGCAAATAGCATTATTTTGTTCTTTTTGAAGGCTGAGTAATATTCCATTGTATATATGTATCACACCTTCTTTATCCATTCCTCTGTTGATGGACATTTAGGTTGCTTCCATGTCCTGGCTATTGTAAATAGTGCTGCAATGAACACTGGGGGTGCATGTATCTGTTCAAATTATGGTTTTCTCCAGATATACGCCCAGGAGTGGGATTGCTGGATCATAAGGAAGGTTCCCTTTTCTCCACAACCTCTCCAGCATTTATTGTTTGTAGGTGTTTTGTTGATGCCCATTCTGTGTGGTGTGAGGTGATACCTCATTGTAGTTTTGATTTGCATTTCTCTAATAATTAGTGATATTAAGCATATTTCCATGTGGTTTTTAGCCATCTCTATGTCTTCTTTGGAGAAATGTCTATTTAGATCTTCTGTCCATTTTTTGATTGGGTTGTTTGTTTTTTTGATATTGATCTGCATGAGCTGTTTGTATATTTTGGAGATTAATCCCTTGTCGGTTGCTTCATTTGCAAATGTTTTCTCCTATTCTGAGAGTTGTCTTTTCATTTTGTTTATGGTTTCCTTTGCTATAAAAAAGCTTTATTTATTCCCAATAAATAAAAAAGTTTACTAGGTCCTATTTGTTTATTTTTATTTTCATTAAAAGATAGTCTCTTCATTAAGTGGTACTAGGAAAACAGGACAGCTACATGTAAAAGAATGAAATTAGAACACTCCCTAACACCGTACACAAAAATAAACTCAAAATGGATTAAAGACCTAAATATAAGGCCGGATACTACAAAACTCTTAGAGGAAAACATAGGCAGAACGCTCTGACATAAATTGCAGCAAGATCTTTAACTCAAAGAATTTTTCAATCCCAACATTAACCTAGATGTTTGGTTACTACCAGACAGATCTTTGATCATGCAGCAATGGGCTGCCCAGCATATCAACAGACATTCATGGCCACTTGTTAAATTTCTCTTCATTTAAAAGTCATTCCTATGACTCACTGTCTCTTTCATGTAATTTTAGTCAGGTCTAGAAATTATTTTAAAAATTCTTTCTGAAAATAATATTTATTTATTAATTTTTGATGGAATAGAGAAAATTGGATCTATCTTTATCGGTAAGAATTTTTTAAGTTGTCGGTAACTGATATTTGAGGCAGATATGGAAATTATAGTCTATTCCCCTCCAACTTAAGCAATTTTCTGATGCTTTTGATGAAGCCCTGACAACCAAATAGCTCCTGTAACATTTGTGATGAGAGCACATGCCATATTCTACCCTGACATACACACTGGAGCCAACCTTATCATTAAAGCAAAATGCTTCCCCTTGCTTTTTATTTGTCACATTTGAAAGATATACTTAAGAATTGAAAGAAAGCCAGAGATTTATAGAAAATGCAAATGTATGACTTTTCCAGAGAAGTCTTCAGACCAACCAGGACGGAGAAAGTATGTCTTCAGAAGTACTTAAATCATAAAAGCTACCTCAAATAGCTCAAACCAAGGTCCTACATTGAGTGAGGTGCTGCGTTCCAGGTTGTGGTGGATGGTTTTAGTCTGTGAGTTGGTGCTTCTGGATTATATGATATAGGTGTGGGGAGAAGGGAGAGGAGAGAGGGAATGTGTGTCCAGATTGTGTCAGAACTGCCTCTTTTACTTCAAAACTCATACCTTTGCTTGACCTGCCTTTTGAATCCCATTCAACCTTATTAAAAATACAGGGTTATGAGTGTGACATTTGGTGGTCAAGTCGGCAAAAATAGCAGATTGGGAATACCAAGGGTCCATCCCTCCACAGAAACACCAATAAAACTAGCAAAAAACTGTCATAATCAACTCTATGAGAACTCTGGAAAATAGCCAAAGGTTTAAAGGAACCAAGCTAGGGACTTCCCTGGTGGTCCAGTGGCTGAGACTCCATGCTCCTCATGCAGGGAGTCTGGGTTCGATCCCTGGTCGGGAAACTAGATCCCACATGCCGCAACTAAAGATCCCACGTGCTGCAACTAAGACCCAACACAGCTAAATAAATAAATATTAAAAATAAATAAAGGAAATAAAGGAACGAGCAAAAGGTGACTCGAGGAAAAGGCCCCTTAAACACTATAAGGGAGCTTTGTGGCATTCTGCCTTAGCCTTGTCACACATCTCTCCTCAGCATGGTGGTGGTGTAGATGGCAGTCCATGTTCTCAATATGGGTTCTTGGTTCTAGAAGGAACAGAGTGAATCTTGTTATCAAGGAATTGTGCTTGTCTGTTTTGATATCTGGGGGTTCCCTGAAGGAATGACACAAGGTGTTTGCTTTTTTTTTTTTTTGCTTAATTTGAGGCTCTCTCAGGACAGAAAATAAGTTATGCAGAGGGCATTCTTCAAAAACATTGAAAGGCAAATGAACAAGCTGCTCCCACCAGGGACAAAAGATTACAGGTGGGGCAAACAATAGTCATGCCTAAAGCCTAAGAGGCAAATCTGCAGAGAGAGTTACTTTGAGGAATAATTGTTTTGAAAATACCCCAATATAACAAGGAATCTAAAAATCCATGCAGATGCCCAAAGTAGGGTGTATGCTTAGAAAAGATTCGAGGAGACTTTCACCTCCAACTTTCACCTCCAACTGATCTTTAGGCTCCATGCCAGCAGAAAGTCACAGCTAAGATAGAGCTGTAAACATTGAAAGAATGTCTCAAAGGACTTGAATAGAAATTTCTCCAAAGAAGATATACAAGTGGCCAAAAAGCACATAAAAAGGTCTTCAACATCACTAATCAAAATCACAATGAGGTACCACCTCACACCCATAAGAATGAGTACCCTATCAAACAGAAACAGAAAATAACAAGTGTTAGTAAAGATGTGGAGAAATGCAAACACTTGCACATTGCTGGTGAGAATGTAAAATGTTGCAGTCACTGTAGAAAATAGTAGAGCAGTTTCTGGAAAAGGTGAACATAGAATTACCATATGATCCAGCAATTCAACTCCTGGTATATATCTCAAAATGTTGAAAGCAGAGGTTGAAACAGATATTTGTACACTCATGTTTATAGCAGTGAATATCTGTTCCAATCAAAAGGTGGAAGTAACCCAAGTATCCACTGATGGATGAATGGATAAATAAAATGTGATGTGTAAACACAATGGAATATTATTCAACCATAAAAAGGAAGGAAATTTTGACATGCTACAACATGGATCATTATGCTAAGTGAAATAAGCCAGACACAATTTGTGTGATTTCACTTACATGAGGCAGCTAGAGTAGTCAAGTTCATAGAGGCAAAAAGTAGAGTGACGGTTTCCATGGGCTGGTGGGAAGGAGAATTAGGAGTTATTGTTTAATGAGTACCGCGTTTCAGTTTGGGAAAATAAAAAAGTTCTAGAGATGTTGATAATGATGACAGCACAACACAATATGAGTTCACCTAATGCCACTGAATTATTATGTATACTTAAAAATGGTTAAAATGGGGGCTTCCCTGGTGGCACAGTGGTTGAGAATCTGCCTGCCAATGCAGGGGACACAGGGCCGAGCCCTGGTCTGGGAAGATCCCACATGCCGCAGAGCAACTAAGCCCGTGCACCACAACTACTGAGCCTGCGCTCTAGAGCCTGTGAGCCACAACTACTGAGCCCGCAAGCCACAACTACTGAGGCTGCACGTCTGGAGCCTGTGCTCTGCAACAAGAGAGGCCGCGACAGTGAGAGGCCCGCGCACTGCGATGAGGAGTGGCCCCCGCTTGCTGCAAGTAAAGAAAGCCCTTGCACAGAAACGAAGACCCAACACAGCCAAAAATAAATAAATAAATTTATTTTTTAAAAATGGTTAAAATGGGAAATTTTATATGTATATTTTGCCACAATAAAAATAGTTTATAAAATTCACTAAACAAAGAAACAACCCTAACCCATAGCAAGCAGCAACAACAAACCCTGAGGAGAGGAAAGAATCTGATTTCCAGAGTCATCACATAATAATATTCAAAGTGTCTACTTTTCCAACAAAGAATTATGAAGCATGCAAAGAAACAAGAAAGTATGGCTCATTCACAGGAAGAAAAAGAAATTAACTGAAAGTCTTCCTGAGGAAGAACAGACATTGAACTTACTAGACAAAGACTTTAAATCAACTCTTAAATATGCTCAAAAATATAAAAGAAACCATGGTCAAAAAAGAACTAATCTAACTAATCATACACTTTTCCCATCCAATCTTTGGCCATATGTGTATATTTTATCCAGATCATACATGTGCAATTTGAAGCTCTACAAGAAAATATTTAAGCCACAGAATGATCTTTCCTTGTTCATTGAGGAAAGACAATAAGAATAAACTCTCATATCAGCAGGATAATTTGGATTTGTCACTAGAAAGAACTTCTTGGTCAGTAGAGTTAAACTGTTCAAGAGGTGAATGTGTTGATTAATCAAGTTATAGAAGACATGAACAGGGTCCTGTCTAAGAGGTTGGGTGATGGGGAAATGGCCATGGAGAGACGACCTGGGATTTGTCAAGGATGGTTCCAGGTAGAGTGCTGAACGCTACTGATAGAAATTATTTGCCTATTCATATATCTTTCGCTTAGATGTCCTTCTGTGTATACTTTACCATCTTATTGTAGTTTATGGATATATCTTCTAGCTTAAAGGAATGAAAATAGATTTACATTTCCCATTGTACAATTTGGTATCTATAACTTAGAACATAATATGATTATGACTCATGTAAATAAGATTTGCAGTTCGAGCACAGGGATGATGTGTAATTCTAGGGCCCTCATTCTTAGTCTGTGCTTCTAAGACAGTTGGGACTTGAGCAGCTTGAAAACACTTCTCTTAGTTAGTTCAAGTGGATGCCAAGCCCCAAAAAGCATTGGAGACTTGAAATCTAATGGGTTTGACATTTCAGGTAGATGTCCAAAACCACTTTCTATTCTGTCTAGGTGTCACATTGAAATAACTGCTATGGTTTAATTCTATGAATAAAAGTAATACAATGAAATATTACTCAGCCATAAAAAGGAATGAAATTGCATCATTTGTAGAGACGTAAAAGGACCTAGAGACTGTCATACAGAGTGAAGTAAGTCAGAAAGAGAAAAACAAATATCTTATATTAACACATATATGTGGAATCTAGAAAAATGGTACAGATGAACCAGTTTGCAAGGCAGAAATAGAGACACAGATGTAGAGAACAAATGTATGGACACCAAGGGGGGAAAGAGGGATGGGTGGTGGTGGGATGAATTGGAAGATTGGGATTGACATATATATACTAATATGTATAAAATAGATAGCTAATAAAAAAAAAAAAGTAAAGTTTTTTGTTTAACTTTTTCTGTCCTCGTTACCTTTCCTCATTTGTGTCCAGTAAATTTGCTTCAACGCCTCAGTTTGCACGAGGATTAACTTTCATTAAGATGCAATTAGAGAGTGTGGTTTGTAGAATAAATCTGCTTTATACCCTAACCACACAGACATCAAGATCATCAGTGCAATTGATTAGAAATCCTTTAAAGAAAGTTAAGTCTACAGTTAATAGAATTTTTTTCTATAAAACTAAGAACATTCACTACAGTCAACATATATGAACTAATAAATCTGGCCCCCCCTCACCCCATCACCTGAAATTATAGAGCTAGGTCAGTTTGATATTCTTACAGCAAGTAAGTCTCCCTGGCATGAGATGAAACAAAGTCTGCTTAAGCGTGCTTTCCGTTTTCGTTTTAGCAGATCTTCCCCTGGGTGAAGAAAGATGGAGGGGAGGGAGAGGTCTTTGCTCAGTTCGCTCTTGGCCTGTTTAACCACACTGCGTCATAGCTGAGTACGGGAAGGCTGCCTGCATGGGAAGCATAAATTAACACCCACATCCTACTCACATCTTGAGCCTTGTCTCTTTACAGCAGTGGTGCTCAACCATGACTGTTGGTTGGAATCACCTTGGGTGCCTTAAAAATTCTAATGTCCAGCCCCACTCCAAGATTTTGATGTGCTTGGGCTGGGGTGCAATCCAGGGACTAGGAATCTGAAAAGCTGTTCAGTGATCTAAAGGTATGCTCACGTTTGAGAGCAGCTGCTTTATAGGAAGCAGTGCTTTACCTAAAACAGGTAAAGCAAGGGTGTGCCTGAGACTTTGGGAAAGGAAAGGCACTTGTCTCAATAAGAGCCGAAAAGCAGACTAAGTGTCCTCTGCTCATCGAAATATTTTTCCCTCTTGCTGCACATTTAAGTAGAAACCGTGCCAGAGCAATCTCATTTTCTCTGGGCGCACTAGTTTTATGAAGCCAACCAGTCTAACAGAATGGTATGCAGTCTTTTTGCCAAACAGTACACCAACTCCTCTATGGACAGGAAATTGCTCTTCAAAAAAAATGGGTGGCATTTTTAATAAGTGTAACCCCAGTTTAAATATAACCAACTGAAAGTCTAAGCAATTAGGCAACATGGCTTCACATGGGGGTAATCTTAACATTAGTAAAACCTGAAATGAAGTTATTTCTAGAATATTGCTAATCTCAAATTACTACCTTTGGTAACATTTTGGGTGGTACGCTATTTTTACTAACTAGAATAAACTCTAAAACAGGAAAAGTAATGGCATTACCTCTCCCACTTGCATGAAACTGCACCTTCCTGGTGGCTTATAGTGTAGACTTATGAGACTGAGACAAAAAAAAAAAAAGAGTGTACATATTAGGCTTCATCAAAGGGCAAGAAAGTAGCCAATTTGTAAATAATTACCAATTGGAACAGCCCTTCTGTGAATTGGCAAATAAAACTTGCATTCACACAATGGATTGAAAAGTTTTGCTTAAGAATTGGAAAGCAAGTAATTGATTTTCTTAAAATGGTGTAGGGGGAGTAGAATAGCTTTAGGGAGGGAAAAAAACAAATCAAGTTAAAAGGTCTCATTTGAAAAATAATTTAGCTTCCATCTACAAGGGGTCTGGCCTTAGCTAGAGCAGGAGGAATAAAAGCCCCATCATTTCCCTCCTCCCAACCTTCAGTCTCCTGTGGGAGTTCTCATTGTCCAAACTCAAAGGGAAGCTGGAGGGTGAAGGCTGGTGGGTACACTTCATTAAGGTCTGTCCCCTGGGGCCCAGAACTGGGTGAGGAAGGCTGGAAAGTGGGTCTGAATGGGCACACAGAAAATATACAGTGTATTGGCTCAACCAATGTTCCTTCTCTCCTTCTCCTTCAGTAACATTCACGGTGGCACTGTAATCAGCTAAAAGTCTAGGTTTGGTCATATGACTACTTTCTGAGCAATGTGATATAAGCAAAATCCTAAGGTGGAATTTTAAGGAAGGTTTTCTCCAAGAGAGTAAAGACAGCTGGGGTTTGCAGTTTATCCACCCTCCCCTTTCTGCTTCCTGATGCCTTATACTACAGAGGTGAAGATTGAAGCTCCAACTGCCATTTTGGACCAGGAAGCAACCTTGCAGTTGGAAGTCATTGCTAAGGATGATAGAGCAGAAATTTACAAGGGGCTTGGGTCTCTAGTGAATGAAGCCACTGCACCAGACCTGGATCCCAACTTTGGGTTTGTTCCATAAGATGGGAAATTAATTCTTATATATTATAAAGAATCCTCAATGGCTCAAAAGTTTCATCTCATTATTTATTTGTTATCAATTATATAATTAAAGTATGGTACAGATATTTTAAAATCATTCCTTTTTAATTTTTAAAGTTAGTTTTGGGAAGGGTAAGCTGTGACAAAGCGAGAGAGAGGCATGGACATATATACACTACCAAATGTAAGGTAGATAGCTAATGGGAAGCAGCCGCATAGCACAGGGAGATCAGCTCGGTGCTTAGTGACCGACTGGAGGGGTGGGATAGGGAGGGTGGGAGGGAGGGAGACGCAAGAGGCAAGAGATATGGGAACATATGTATATGTATAACTGATTCACTTTGTTATAAAGCAGAAACTAACACACCATTGTAAAGCAATTATACTTCAATAAAGATGTAAATAAATAAATAAATAAAGTTAGTTTTAAGCCCCCAACCTGTTTGTAATTTTACATAATATATTTGACTTCCTTACAGTAGCCACTGTCTGCTTGTGAGCTATATTCATTTGAAATGAAGTTTGTGCCTCATTAATAGATAGAGACATCATTAAATATAAAGAATGTCTATTTAATGTATCAAGTGAATATGCGAACAAAGCACCCCAACTTACATTGGTTTTTTCAGTCTATGAACCAAGTTCATACTTCATGAAAAAGTTGCTTTTTTTCTAATAAACATGACAACAGATATCCCAGCACCTTCAAAGTCAAACAGGGCTGAGAAATGATGCAATGATATGTGATTTATCCTTGGAAATGTGAAAAACAACATTTCTTCAGAATCATGTGAGTATGAGTGAGATCATGATCATTATTTAAATATCACCAAATAAACATAACTTTTCTATTGGACACAATTTAAGCAGTTGGAGTTTCCATAGAATATATTTTAGCTTTGTTTTGCTTGCTTGATAATCATAACACTAAATTTAATAAATAGATATTACTGAATTTCCTGGGAATGTTCCCAGTGATGTGCACAATTGGCTGTGACACATGACTATTTATCTATAGTACTTAAGGGTACTGAAGCCTGTTTTAGATTTTCTGGACCTCAGTTACCTAGCTTGAACTATCTTGAAAGTTAATTCACTTCTTTTTTTTTTTAATTTTTACTGGAGTATAGTTGATTTACAATGGGTTAGTTTCTGCTGTACAGCAAAGTGGATTGATCAGACTACATCTGGTTTTTCACAATGAATGTACTATTGGTATTCGGAGCCATTATGTGATATGGACCTCAAAATGTTTCTTATAAACACTGGAAAGGAGTAGCCCTCTCACCCAGCTAAAGTGCTAGTGGTTTCCAGGGTAGCCTCTTGATTTGTGTGTTCTTAACCTTGAGCTCCAGGTAGGATGGGCCAAATCTGGGGTCAAGTATTAGAGTTTGGGAAAAGTATTGCAATTACAATGAAATGAGGACTGCTAAAACAGTGACTCTGACAGTGGTCTGTGGTGATTTCATTAGGTCTCCCCCTTTCTCTTGAACCCTTTCACTCAATTACATTAACAACTTTTAGCCTAAATTATCCAGATGCCTCAATCTTCACACTTCATTTTGCCCTTGTGGGACAGCCTGAGTCCTGAGTTCATGACGTTCATAGATGGAATATTCTGCAATAACATCAAGATCTTGATGGAAGATTTCTCTAAATTGTGATGGCAAAAATCTTCCTTCCAAATTACAAATATTTTGAGTGAACATCATGAGCCCATAAACCTGTAACTTCATTGGTATAAACCCAAAACTATTTTATGGTACTTCATTTAAAATAGGTTAAGCAATAATCATTATTAGTAGGTGGTACCCGCTTCTATTTTGCTTAAAAGCAACGAGTGTTGAAATGCCCATTGAAGTTGTTAAAATTTCTTTAAAGATATTATTTAGAAGTTGTGACTTAGCAATCAAAGCTGTGGCTTTGAAGTAAATTTATACTTTAAAGGGAATTTATGATCAGTTGAGTTTCAGATCTCATGCTCAAATATCTAAAGAAGTTAGAAGTTCTAAAATGCAGTGTTTGGAAAGGACATGCATGTATAGTTGTGATATTGTCTTAGCAACAAACTTTCTTTTAAAAGAAGAATTTCTTTTTACGTTATCAATCCTTAGAACAGAAGGTCATATATACTTGGAAAACAGGCTCTTCATGAAATCTGTAAAACACCATCTAAACTCCAAGTGAACCTCAAACAGCCCAAACCAAATATATGCTAGAAAAAGTGTATTGTGGTTGTTGGAAAACTTTAAAATATGAAAAGTTCCTATTACTCTTGGTATTTTACCTCTGAGAATTTTCTAGCCAAAGTTCTATTTGAACTGAGGTCAACAATCAGTTACTGTTTGGGCTTTTCTTACAGAATAAATTTAATGAAAGGGCCTAGTTATTGCAACAGATGCTGCCTTCATTTCAAAAGATTTTCTTAAAGCATGATGATTAAGGCCTAGGGAGAAATACATTTTTACTTATCAAAAGCTCTAAAAAGTCCCCTGGAGAAAAAAACTGAGTCCCGAAGCCATGATATAATGAATAAATACTCCTTTTAGCTTAAAAATCATAACAAATCATTAGTTATTTTGCTTCTTTTTCTTGAATGTGCTTTTAGAATTTTAAAAGGCTGGTGTACATTGTACAGAGTACTTCTGTCTGTCTCTAAAGAAAAGTGAACTGCTTTATTTTGAATTTTGTGGTTCTTCTTTTTTTTTTTTTTTTTTTTACATAGAGTAGGGAAGATTTCAAATTCTTAATAAGTATTTTTTAAAGCCTAAGTAAGTCATTATACTATAGTAAATCTCATATGATATGTGTCTTAAGACACATTCCCTAGAGAGAAAACCTGAGAGAAGGTTTTGGGCACAGAATTTATTTGGAAGATGATGTCAATAAGCACCAATGTAGGAGTGAGGACTGACACAGGGAAGGGAAGGTAGCCAACGTAATGTGAGTCATCAAGCAGATTTCCACTATGGACAACTGGAACTTAATCCCACTGGGGTGCTCTGAGTGAGAATGTAAAAACCTGACCTTACTGTTATCCACATGAGGGAAAGGGAGCTGGGGTATTTATACACCAATTCCCATCAGTCTTTGAATGATGGATGCTTTTGGTTTGTGAGGGAGGGCATTTGACTCAGCCACTTCCTGCTCATCCCATACTTCGGCCTAGTGGGCACCAGCAACAAAGCTTTTTTTTTTTTTTTTAACATCTTTATTGGAGTATAATTGCTTTACAATGGTGTGTTAGTTTCTGCTTTATGACAAAGCCAATCAGCCATACATATAAATATATCCCCATATATCCTCCCTCTTGCATCTCCCTCTCACCCTCCCTAGCCCATCCCTCTAGGTGGTCACAAAGCACTGAGCTGATCTCCCTGAGAAAAGAACTTCAACTGTTTTCTGTGAAAGTCATTGGTCTTAGTACATGGAAGTGATGAGGACCCAGAAGATATTGCTAGGACACTGACAGCATCTGCCACAATGAGTCTGAAAAGTTGACTATAAATTCCAACTACAAAGTGACAAATGTTTCCCAGAAGAATAAATATCAATACATATCAGAAATTATCCAAACACCAGTTAATCAGAGAAGATGCAAATTAAAACATACGAGAAATCAATTATTAGGTGCATCTAAATTTTTGTAAAAAGTAAGTTTGTTATAAAGTCTAATACAGGCAGGATACTGATGATATTAAAATATTTAAATCATTTAAAAAAGCAATATGGCATTGTATTTCAAGAAGTAAAGCAATTTCCATACATTTTGACCTAATAATTATATTTCTGGGAAATAAGCATTAAAGAAATTAATCAAAGCATGAGAAAAGTGATAATACCCTACGTGTCTGAAAAATGGACAACTGGTTAAGTTATAGTATATGCAATCAATGGATATTTATATATCGAACAAGATTATGGTTGTGAAGATAAGTATTAGCATGAAAATAAATGCTTATACTGTAACAATAAGGAGAAAAAATAATACACAAAAGTATACATGCATTCTGGTTACAACTATCTTATCTTTTAACAGCATTAAAATTTCCTGGAAGAAAATACCCCCAAAATGTTAACAGTAATTAGAATTTAGTGCCAATGTCAAGTACAATGTTTTATATGCAAATAACAGAAAATCCAGCTAATACTGGCTTGAGCAATGAAAGAAATTATTGCCTTGTGTAACTGGAAAGCCCAGTGGTCAGGCTTCAGGTTTGATCCAGCAGGTCAATCAGGTCATTGAGTTCAGTTGCTTACTTTCTCTTCACTCTGCCTTCTGGAATGTCTGCTTCATATGCAGGCAGGCTCTTCTCTTGGTTGTCATTTTGACACCAGCAGAAAATAGAACTAGGTGCTGCCTTGGTTACACTGAGGCTCAGAATAAGGCTTCTCTTCCTCAAATATTGAACAAAATCACAAAGTTCTGGGTTATATGCCCATCATTGAATCAAAAAATATGGCCAGATGGTGAGATTGGCTTTAAGCCAATTAGGGCACCCCTCTACAACTGTGATTGGGTCAATTCTACTCTAAATCCATGGCTGCTTCACAGTGAGCATGAGTGCTGAGGAGGCAATGCCAATATCTACTACCGTATGTAAATATACATGTATATATGTGTTTATACATGTGAGTACATATATGCACGATATAGACATACATACACACCCATCTCCAGAAGAAGCACAACTGCACTCCCAAGCTGATTCATTTGTTCATTTATTCATTCAGTAGACATGTATTTACTAAGTACCTGTCTTGTTCCAGATACTATTCTAGGCACTGCAGACACAACATTAAATGAGAAAAGGAAGGTCCCTTATCTCATGGAGCTGAAATCTCTGTGGGAGAAAACCAACAATAAACAAATAAATGAATAAACAAGAAAAATGATGCGAAGGAATTAAAGCAAGATGCCTGTTGGAGTAACAAGATGGATATATATATATATATATATATATATATATATATATATATATATATATATTTGGAGTGGTTGGTTAAAGGACTTTTTTTATTTAATTTTTTAACATCTTTATTGGAGGATAATTGCTTTACAATGGTGTGTTAGTTTCTGCTTTATAACAAAGTGAATCAGCTATACATATACACATATCCCCATATCTCCTTCCTCTTGCATCTCCTTCCCACCCTCCCTGTCCCACCCCTCTAGATGGTCACAAAGCAATGAGCTGATCTCCCTGTGCTATGTGGCTGCTTTGAAGAGGAAACATTTAAGCTAAGATCTGTATGAAAAGAAGAGCTTCCCAGGCAAGGATCAGCGTGTAGAGCACATCAAGAAGGTCCATTAGTGTAAGAGGCCTAAAAGTGCAAGGAATCCTGAGATTCTGGAGAAACCACAAGAAGCCCTGTGAAGCAGAGATACAGGGTATGAAAAAGAGTGTGGGCTGAGTAGAGTTTGGAGCAGTATGTGGATACCAGTGTATGTAGAACTTTGGAAACCATAGTAGAAATTTGAGTTTCATGCAAAGAATAATGAGACACGTTGGAGCATATTTAGCAGAGAAGAGCAAATCTCTTTGTACATCTTTAAAAGTTCTCTTTAAAAGATCTCTTTTGAACCTACTACAGGTTTTATATATCTTTTCTAAATATTTGGACATTAGAACTGTTTCTAAATATATTTTTTCATAGTTTAAAACAATATATGTATGGATGTTTATGTATACATCTGTTTTACAAAGTGGTTGTACCCATTTACACTTCCACCAATAAAGAAAAGAGCTCCCAATTATTCACATCCTCATTCATGAGTGTTAGACTCTGGCCATGTGATCCTTCTGACCCCTCTGTAAAAAGATCAAGTTCTCAGTGGTTTCACTTTGATCTCTGCTAATCAAGCCTTACTCTAAGCTCCCAAAGGCATAATGATTTTTTTTGTTTGTTTTTTAATTTTCATTTGTTGTTTCTGTCTGAGCAGAACTCTAGAGTATCAATCGGTGATTACAGCAATAGTTTCTGTCGTCACTTTCAGAACAAGATCAATTGTAAACAAAACAAAAATCCAAGAATTCCATTCCTCTTTAAGCCTGTTATTTCAGGATAATTGAGCACTTACATTTTTCAGTCTGTAGTTGATGAACATCATTTCATGGGCAAAAGAGGAGTGAGATAAATGTGGATCTTTTTAGAATTTCCTCTAAGGCTTTGTTTTTAAAGTCTGATTCATGTTTGAAGCATAGAGATTTGATCTCAAAAGTTCATAGCAATCAATGTACACAGCAAATGAGAAGGAATCAAGAGGCAAAGAGCAATCTTATTTAAAATGATAAGGTTAAGAGTAGGGAATCTTCAGCTCACACAGTGTTAGAGTCATTAGAAAATAGAATTAATAAATATTTATGGTTCTTAATTATTTTCTACCACAAAACACTTAATGGTGGAAAGTATCTTAGTCTGATCCTGGTCCTAAGTCAAGGATTTGAATGGAAATAGTTTATTTTGAAGGAGTTTCCAGGAAATAGCGGTGGAGGTATGGGGGAAGTGAGACAGGGGAGGAATGTAGTCATATAGGATGTTATCAAGCTAGTTACCACTGTGGGCAACCAGAGTCAATCCCACTGGAAACTGGGAGACAGGATCGAATACAATCCTCAGGTTTTCCCACCTGAGATGCAAGGGAGCTGGGGTATTTATCCACCAACTTCCTTTAGTCATTGGTTGAAGGTTGTTTCCAGGGGATATTAATTCTGTGGCACTTCCAGCCTGCTAGGCACTAAGCAGTCTCTGGCCACAGGAAAATCACTCCACCCTAAAAGATACAAAGGCTGGCAGTTGAAAGTTCAAGTCCAAATGCAATAAAATGGTAAAGGGGAACCTCAGAGGGGCACCAACAGAGGCCTGGTGGGAGGAGACACAACGGTAATTAAAACAAAGCTCCTCTAGTACTTGTTTCGAATACTATTCCAAACAGGCCCTCCACAACCCCACTAGAAATCAGCCATTGTGTCTAACCCAATGACTGCTATATGAGGACACAGAGGCTCAGTGACATTTAGTGACTTGCTCCAAGATGCACAGATGTAACAGAGAAATCAGACATCATGATGTTTATTCTATGAGTCTGATGAACATCAGTAAATTGTGCGTCTTCAAATATTTAGAGAGGAAGAAAATAGCTGTCTTGGACTTTCAAGTGAAGCATTTCAAAGTGGGGACTATCTAACTTATCCTTTCTTCCAACCAGAGTCAGAAGCAGACACGGAGACTAGAGTAGACAGCATCAGGACCCCAACAGGAGTCTTCCTCTTGCCATGGAGGCTGACTATTGTGCCCACAGAATATATCTGTGGGTAGATAGATTCCATGTGACTCCCATGTTTTCTTTCTTGACTCAGACATAAATTTAGCAAAGGGAAGTCATGAGAAGTGAGGAGACTAGTCCTTTTGTCCTTTGAACTAGACCTGGACCAAGCAGTGACCCCACCTTAGCACTTCATCAGGAGATAAGTTCTCCTGCTTTGGGGCTTTAGTCATCCCTTTGGTGGACAGATTTGATTCACCATTAGTGGGGAAACTCTTGGCTGTTTCTCAACTCACCCAAGAGGGCTAGCAGAGGGGGTTCATATTCATCTGACTTGTTTATAAAGTAAGGCTGGATTTCAGGTAGAATTCTGACCTGTAATCATCTTGATTTGATTTGCCTTTGGCCCAACATCATATAAGAGTTGATATCCACCCCACCTTCAGAAATTGTGGTCCCTGCCACTTGTTTTATCCCTTTATTTTATACCAATAACAAGCTTAGAGACGTACATCAATCACCGCTTGAAACTGGTTGATCAAATTGAGTAGGAAACAAACCTTCCTGCTCCATGAAGGACACCCATACTTCAACATTTGCATATTCAATAAGTCATAAATAGACTAGACTAATTTATATAATACAATAAAAATATTATCCCAGTTAAAATCATATATGCTCTCACATATTCAGGGGCAGTATGCTTTTTGAAAAAATTGTTTAGGAAATATAATTTCTTTAATTTTATAAATTACTTCACAACTGATCAAATTAATATTTGAAAAACATCTGATAGTTGGTGGGCATTTCTACCTAATTTTCATTAAAGGCAAGTAGTTGAGCCTGTCCTCCTGAAACACTTAAACAGATTTCATATCTTAATTTTTTTAAAATGCAGTTTAGGATTTCAGAGACTGTGCTAGGTTGTGAAAGGCATTCCTGTGAGCCCATCTTCAGTCTGGGATGATAAAAGTGTAAAGCAATAAATAAGAGACCAAGGAGAATAAAAGAACTCTCTCTGACTAGATATTCTTAATTCTAAATAGAGTTTAACAGGAAATGACACAGCACTGACATACTTTTAAACAGTATTTTCAGACAATAATTTAAATTTATGATTTTCCAATTTTTCATATAAGTATTATACATATATATGTACTTTCACATAAGTGCATATATGTATATGCATACATACATGAAAGTACATATATATGTATATATGTGTACACACACTTAAATAATGGAAGCTCATTTTAGAAGTATTTGAGGAACATGAATCTGTAAGGATCAGATAATAATTCATTACTCATTTATTTTTCTTAGTAGTATTTTTAAGCATTCATTCATTTTTCACTTTAGCTGAACTAAAATTGAATGTGGGATTGTGTTTCCTGCCATTTTTTGTTTTAAATTTTTAAGTGGTAGTCATTAATGAACTACATAATATTCTATATATTCCCTAAATTTCTCAGATTTTAAAACCTATGAGTGATGGTGAGTGAGACCTGTAGCTGAGATGAGGAGCAAACAGAGATCACTGTAGGAAGCAAAGAAGTAATATTGCAGAACTGACCTTAATTCTTTAAGGCCAGGTCTTAGAAAGGGAGTAAAGAACCCCAACAGAGGAACAGAGGGTAAAGGAATGAAGGGCAATAATGAATGCTGTTAAGGAAACAGTCAAATCATGTATTATCTGTAGATGTATCACAGATAAATATTTTTAAGTCTCGAAAGCAACCACATTCAGTCATAAGATAGTTTCACATATTCTTTGATGACCTTCTAATATAAGCAATCTTATACCGGCAAAAGAAAAAAATAATTAAGAATTCTCTCACAATATGTGTCCTAGTTTAGCATCTAAGGAGTCTGATGAGAACGGACATTTAAAAAAAAACACAAAACCTTCTTTAAATAAATTTAAAAGGCTAAACATAAATGCATATACAACAAACCATGCTAATTCTCTTCTCTTAGCTAATTTATAGGTTATCAATTGCTTTTGGCTTTTTTTCCCTCTTGTTTTCCTTGTTTGATTTTGTGTTCAAAGTTAAAATGCCAAGGAGCTCATTACTGCTTACTGTGTTTGGTTGTCCTGTGAAAACCACTTGTGCTTTTATATACACCATATTCTCATTACAACTGAGTCCATGCAATGTGGGCTGTGGGGCCTCTGCCTTTGTGAACATGTCCTAAAAAATTGCTCCAGCAACTAGTAAATCTGACCCTTTAGGCCATAGAGAGCTCTTTCATCTCTGTATTCTAATAAAAGTTACTAACAAGTAACTATAATATTAACTGTTGTTAATTTACTTTTGTAAATTACTTTTGTAATTTACTTTGTAATTTACTTTTGGTGTACTCATTTCTTTGTCTTCACTGATGAATAGCTTAGTTAGGGCAAGGACAATGCAAACATTGTGCTTCTGTGTGTTTTCCAGACACCAGTCCAGTGCTTGGTATATATTATATCTGCCATTTATATTTTTGCTGAATGAACCAACTTTGGATGGACATGAGACAGTCACTTCTGTATAATACATTCTTGTCTCCAGGGTGAATAAAGCCATAATTTCAGTGTGTGAAGGTTATAGATGATCAGAACTGAACAGTCTTTGATCTGTTGAAGCACAGTGAGTGAAGGGAACAAAGATATTGACCCATAAAAATTAATGAATAAGAAATAACCTCTCCTAAATAAGAAATGGAATACAAAGGATCTGTTGATTGGTCACAAGGGCCGTAATTGGAAGTTATGTTGGAGAACATATCTAAGTTATTTGTAAGAGAAGTCAATATGTTACTGATAGAAAGTTCTATGCAAAGATTGTTCCAACCATTATTGTTTAAAGGACTATCCAGAGTGTAGAAATTAGATTAAATTTTTTGGGGGAAACAGCCCTTCCTGTTCCTCAGTTCTTTCTCTTGTTTTTTTTTTTAAACATTACACTTTTCTTCTTTGTCCATTACAACTCAGGGTCAGGGTCATCAAACAAGAAATCAACCATGACCTGGATTCCTGAGAAATAAATCACACTGTTTCATATCTTCCAGTGTAACTTGAAGCAATGTCAAAGTCTTCCTTAAGCCTCTCATATATAAGCACAAGTGAGTAGATCAATAATAAGATGGATAATCATATACAGACCTGAGGATATTTCCTGTAGCAGTCACAACATCTTGATAGGAATAAATATTAGTTCAATGGAAATAACTTAATAAATGTATGTCTGCATTCCCAAGCTTTATGCAGATGATAAAATATTAATCTAGTTTGTTTTCAGAGTACTCATTTTCCTTTAGGTATACTTGCTGCTTTTTACTTTGTTGGAAGATTGATTGCATTACTGGCCCCATTTCTTCACTGGCACCACCCCCTGTAACCATGACCTTAGACATGTAACTTTATAATTACCTTGCTGTACTCTGACTTTGAGCTCAACAATGTGACTCATAGTGGCAAATGAAATGTTGGCAAATGTGAAATTCACAGACATGAATTCACAGTGCAATTGGGCTTGTTCTTAGAGTTGCCCTCTGACACCATGAGAAGGATATGCCCAGACTAACCTGCGAAAAGAGGAAACACATGGAACAGAGCTGGTACCCACAGCTGTCTCAGTCAAGACCATCCTAAGTCAACCAACAGCACATGTACCTGCAGGCATGTGAGCATGCCAGGTCAGGACCAGCAGAACCACACAACCGACCCACAGAAGTGTAAGCAAATAGTTATCTATTGTTTTAAGTCATTATGTGTTGGGGCAGTTTGTTTCATGGCATTAATATGATAATTCCTACCTGATACAATTTGATTTCTCAATATGTAAATATATAATTAATTGTTTCTTATTAACTGAAAGCATGAAAGCACATGGACAATGAACAGTGATTCCTCAAATATGTCCATGATTCTATTTTAAGGATATGGTATCAAATTAAAGTAAAAAACACAATGGATTTTTTTTTTTTTTTACAAAGTTCTGAGAATGTTCGAACTATGATCTCTTCGTTTTTTCCCATAACAAGAATTGAGCAACCATAGAGGAATCCAGCTGGCCTATACCTTGAGTTCCTTAGAATTATATGAAGTTTTCCAATTGATAATATGACAGTAGACTTTAGTAATGCTCTGGAAGGCAGTCTCCTCAGCTGCATGGGATAGAGTAGAACAATAAATGTTTATTATTTCTCACTATTCTGTGGGTTGACTAGGCAGATCTGGTCTGAGGTAGCTCGGTAGCAGCTTAACAGCCAAGAATGGCCTCGTCACATGTCTAGGGTCTCAGCTAAGGTAGCTGAGACCTCTCTCCAATAAATCTTTTGTCCACCAGTGGGCTGACTTGAGCTTGTCCATTGGTAGCAGAAGGGTTCCCAGCAGCAAGGGAGGGTAAGACCAATGAGCAAAAACCTTTAAAACCCTTGCTGGTATCACATTTACTGTTGTCCCATTGGCCAAACCCAGAGTTGGTGTCGGGGAAAGAGGGGTCGGCAGCGGGGAGGGGAACCTGGCATGGGCATTGTTACAGAGAGAAGAATCATGGTAGCCATTTTGCAAACAGTCTACCTCTTGTATCATACCTAAATCTTCTTGATGGGGGACTAGAACTCTACATGCCCATTTCTGCAAGCTATTCAGTAAGTCCTACACTCTGGCCCATGGAAGACAATTCCACCCCTGTTTTAAAATGTAGGTTTTATTATTATTAGTTATGGTGAGGCCAACAGATCAGGAGACAACTGCCATTGGAAAGATAGTTTGCTACTCATAGCTCCCAAAAGGAGGGGGCACACCATGCTACAGGGGGCCATATGGGGAAGCACCAGGGTCAGTCAGGAAGTGGAAGGAGCAAAGGGAAAATGTGGGCAAGAACTTTACTGTGGTTTCCACTGGAAGGAATGGACAAGGCTGAGGATTGGCTGGTTTGAATAATTTCAGTTGGCTCTGGGGTGTAAGAGTTGGCCTGGGTGATTAAGGCAGGAAGTATAAGGGCCCAACAGAGGAAGTCGGGGGTTGGAGGGTAGGGCTCTGGATTTGTTGGTTTGCATATTAACCTTTAGCATGAGTTATTTACTCTTCTAGGAATTACTTTGCCCCGGAAGGGGCAGCCCCTCCAGTGTCAGCAAGGCCCCAGATGTCAAAGCATCAGAAAAGCAGAAAATAAAAAGGCATAGTTAATACACCACCCCACTTCAAAATTATATTCCTAAAGCAATAATATATTACTGTTCTGAGAGACTGAAGTTCAGGGAGTCTGAACTTTACTTCATAAAATCATGTCAATTGGCCCTGCTGGTGATACAATGACCACAACATTCTCAAAATATTTTTTAAAGGATTTCTCAGTCCCATATGAGGTGTGTAACATTGACTTCTTGCTATACTGTCTCCTTTCTAGGATTTTCTTTCCAGTGTTAAGACATTAATGTAGGACCATCTTAGCATTCTGCTAAGTGCCCACTCTAAATGTGTGTGAAAAATATCTGACATGTTCTCTGAATGCATGAAAATGTGGGGGGAGAAGCAATGTCAGATAAATAGAAGGCAGTGTCAGCTAAATACACTTTAGCGATGATTTATTTGGTACCTACTATGTGCCAGGCACTGTGATAAGTGCTGTGGGATTTTAATCAAATGCCATTTAGGCTCTCAAAGGGCTCACAGTTTACTGAGCAATCAGGAAGAAACAATGTTAAAACATGTAGCACTTTATGGGGTCTGCTTAAAGTTTAGGGTTACCTGTCCTGGGTTGAAGAGTTTCTCTAGGATGCAGGAGGAATTTTCTGTGCCAAAACTGAGATAGCCCCAGGCAAACCAGGATGGTTGGTCACCGTAGGTCTGCTTGGTCATACAACCTGCAAAAAATGGCTAATGATGGGACTTCCCTGGTGGTCCAGTGGTTAAGACTTTGCCTTCCAATGCAGGGGATGTGGGTTTGATTCCTGATCGGGGAGCTACGATCCCACATGCCTTGTGGCCAAAAGACCAAAACATAAAACAGAAGCAATATTGTAACAAATTTAATAAAGACTTTAAAAATGGTCCACATAAAAAAAAAATCTTAAAAAAAAATGGCTCATGAGTAGTTCTCCTCTGAATTCAGAAATTTCGACTAGAGAGATCTGGACTCCTCCAAACTTCTATATCTCAGCTACCATTCAGTTACGTTGACCATGAATCCTGATTTGCCAGGATAGGGAAGAAAGTGTGGATGCTATAAGCCAGAGTTGTGCTAGTATCAACTCGCACGAGCTCACAAGAGCTGGTTCTGCTCATTTCTTCCCAACTCCACATTTAGTGAGTCATGCTGATAGATCAGAATTGGCCATGCTGGGAGAATTTATATGATGGAAATTGGCAAATAGTACTATAACTCAGGGCTCCTCTCCCCCATGCCCAACCCCAGAGCTGGGTTTTGAACATTTACCAGCACACCACTGCCCAAAGCTGAGTTGAAAAATCTGGCAGCCCAATGGAGATGCAGTTGGTGCTCTACTCCATCCCTTTTCTAAGGCAGTGCATCTATCCCCCAGATGCTGTGTGTGCTGGTTGTCAACAACTCTTAGTCACCCCCTTCTTCTGAGAATTGTCCTCAGCTGACAGGAGCTGCCTTGCCTGTAAATGCATGGGAGGTAATACCCTGTACCCAGTGGTGGCCTGTAGCCAGTGACTGACTTATGGAGTGATATCAAAGGTCAGCCCTCTTGCCTCAAGTTGGGAGAGCACTATGGTACCATGCATGTGCCAATACTTCCTCTGAGATCAGGCTGAGACTAGTCACCATATGGAACCACATCCTTGCCCACCTGCTTCCCCTTCTCTATCTTGCTTCTCTTATTTCTTTATATGTTTTCCCCAAGAGTTTCCCTAAAAAAAATCACTGGCTTGGGCTTCCCTGGTGGCGCAGTGGTTGAGAGTCCGCCTGCTGATGCAGGGGACACGGGTTCGTGCCCCGGTCCGGGAAGGATCCCACATGCCTGTGAGCCATGGCCGCTGAGCCTGCGGGTCCGGATCCTGTGCTCCGCAACGGAAGAGGCCACAACAGTGAGAGGCCCGCGTACCGCAAAATAAATAAATAAATAAAATCACTGGCTTAAGAGTCCCCATCTTGACCTGGAGATTATCATACTAAGTGAAGTACGCCAGACAGAGAAAGACAAATATCATATGATATGTCAAATCTTAAAAAAAAAAAAAAAAAGATGCAAATGAACTTATTTACAAAACAGAAATAGACCCACAGACATAGAAAACAAACTTATGGTTACCAAACGGGAAAGCAGGGTGGGGAATAAATTAAGAGTTTGGTATTAACATATACACACTCCTATATATAAAATAGATAACCAACAAGGACCTACTGTATAGCACAGGGAACTATACTCAATATTTTGTAATAACCTATAAGGAAAAAGAATCTAAAAAAGAATTATATATGTATCTGAATTACTGTGCTGTATACCTGAAACTAACAGAGCATTGTAAATCAACTCTGCTTGAAATTTTTAAAAAATGGGCAATAAAAAAGAGTCCCCATATTAGGCTCTGCTTCTAAGGAACATGACATAACATACCCAGCCCAGGAGAGTCCCTAGGGAATGAACCTTTGCTCCCTAGTATATCTCATGTACTAACTTATGAATTGTTGAGAGAACTTTTTGATCTTCACCCCTCCTTTGAGCAAAGAGCATCCCCTTGATTCTTGAGCTTTCTGGAATCTCACTTGTAATTCTCCTTCATTTCCTTGTGCATACCTAGTAGTAACCACAAAATGCTTTTGAGGGCAGTTTTCAGTTTTTCATTTTGAACTTTGGATCCTCCTTTATTTAACTAAATTGGGAGAAGGAGAAATGAAATTCCAGTGTATTCACATGACAGTCAAGGTAGAGAAATTTAGTGGCAGTAGGCAATCACGTGTAGCAGCCATTTATGACTGAATTATACCATTTGTAGCTACTTAACATGCTGAACCATTCCTCTCTGTCTGGAAAAATCATAAAAAGGGACCCGTCAGCACTCTGAGTCTCTGCTAAGAAGCTTATGAATCCTCACACCTGCATTTAAATGAGTGTTTGTGGGGCACAAATATAAAGACCTTAGAGAAATGAAATGAAGCACTCTAGCAGAGAAAAACAATATTGGTTTCTGTCTACATTTGTAAATTGACTGCAGGAAGAACACTTCTGGAATTAGTTTATTAATAAGAATCATTTTGAATAACTTTTTTACTTCATATGTTTTTTAAATGAGCATAGATCATATAAGAAGGATTAAAACCAAGGGGCAAATTTTGATAATATCCAAAATATGAAGGAATAGTAAATGGTAGGATGCTTTGCTCCATTCCAAGTAGGAATTCTGTAAATATGTGAATACATAAATCATATCAACAGTAGGATTCAAAACCAGGAACTGTGAATACCTCATCTTTAGTTTCTTCTTTCTTAAATTTTACATTTTATTACGGTATAACTTACAGCAAGTATAGTGAATAAATCTCAGGTGTAAGTCTTGATAAATTTATAGACACACACACACATATAATCACTACCCATATAGAAATTGAGCATTTCTGGTACCCCAGCAAGCTTCCTCAATTACCTCCCCACCAAAAGGTAGCCACCATCTGACCTTACACTGTAGATTTTCCTAGATTTTCATGTTTCTGTGGAATAATTGTATCCCTGAAGAGCAGCAGGAGTCTAGTCATAGCACCTCTTGTTGCCTATTTCATGCATCCCTTTAACCCACCATTATCTGAAGAATCATTAGCCTTTTGCTACTTATACTCAGAAGAGCTCACCCTCCCATTGTCCCCCACTGGGCATCCTTACCCATGCTGCGGCCACATTCTCAATGTGATCCTTGGAGCTTCTGCCCACTTTCTGGGAGCAAAATACACGCCAGACTCTCAGTGCTTCTGTTCTAGGTGCTTATCTACAGGTTCTAGGACTGTATCTAGATCCTTTCAGGAACTCTCACATGCCAGAGGTAAGACATGTCCTCAAGGCAGTGCCACCATGCTGTCATATGAGCAAGGGCCATATGGCAGTGGCAGACTCCATTGCCAGTCCTCCAATTTACTGACTCTTAAATGTGCACACCTCAGAAGATGTCACAGTTTGGCTCAACCAGAGACCAGCCTCTTGCAGAATGGTTCAAGATGAGGTAGAGTTGGAAAAAACTACAACCTTTTCTCTTTGCATGATGCTGTATACACATTTTACTCCATTATAACCCAACAGAGCCTAGTTTCTGGTATACCATGTTGGTTCATGTCTCCCTGCCTTTAATCATATTACTACATCTTTTTAGAACTACCAAGTTTTTACCTTTCTTGACTTCAGTTCTTTTCTTTCTCTCAAGTCTTGGCTGAGTTGTCACATCCCAGAATCTCAAGTTTAGCTGAGTCCCTCTTCTCTGGGTCCTCATGCTAATGTGCTTTTTTTTAGCATTACTTCCAGTATTTCCCAAACTTGAGGTGGCCGCTGCTCCTTGAAAGCTCCAAGTGTTCAAATATTCTTCATTCTTTAAATTCAAATTTGGATACTATCTCCAAATTTCCAGCTGTTCTCTAATGAAGCTTATTGCTTCCTCTCTATACAAATTTGACAGTTTGTTAATACCTCCTCATGGTTTTCACATTTTATATTTCCTGCCAAATTGTAAAAATGCCTTGAGAAGAGGAACCATGTCTTATTCAATATTGTATTCCAATCCACTCCAGCACCCAGCTCAGCACCATTCAATTAATGCCGGCTGAATGCATGCAGACCTGAGTGAATAAGCACGCCTCATTGATTAATCACATCAGTTAAACTGGGTCAAAGACATTTTTATTAAATTGTTTCCATTGTCTGACTTCTGGAAAAGCAATATGACCTACAGAGTTGACATGCCCTTGACATCACAGAGGATGTGTCTGAAGAATCATCTTTCTGGATCACTTCACCAACTCCACCCTTTGGCTTTTGTTCCAGGCACATTTTTCACAAAGAAACATGTTAAACAACTAAATGTGATGATGGAAAATTTATTATCAACATGATATGGAGTAGAGAAAAACAAATTTGCATTTAAAAGCAGATAGTGGGCCAGTGGCTAGGCCAGGCTTGCTAATTTCCTCACTTCCTTATGGCCTTGTATAGTCTGATACTCACAATGACAAATTGCAATGGGCCATAGACCCTAGTGGTCACTCTCAAATAGGAAAAGCTTGAATTTTAAATTTTCAGATTCAACAGGTCTCCTTTGCACATTTTTTGCAAAATTTGTTTTGATGAGAATTAGATTAAGAACAATTTGTTTCCCATAGAAGTACACCATAGTCTGTACATGCAGCACTACCCTCAACCCCTCTATACCTTTTAAGCAAACAAAGCTCACAAATTTTAATTTCAAAATCCGGAACCATTATATTAACTCAAAAGCCTGAGCTACAAAAACTGGGACACATATAAACCCAGTGTGGAATTTCTGAGACATAGATCTCCAGCGTCACATGGTATGTTTTAGTTTAGGAGTTTGTAAAAGTGTAGAGGATGAACTTTTGCTGTAAGTTATATAATGATGATATTTTTATTAAATTTGCAGGCCTAAAAATATCTTTTAGTAGATGAAAGTATTTTAACTTACAAGAAGCATTATATAGTTTGTAAAATTGTGCCAAAATTTTAAGAGAAAAAATGATCTGCTTTCTTTGCTATTTTGGAGGACTAATGCCAGAGCTATCAAATATAAAAAACTGTTGGGAACTCCAAGAGGGGGATCATGAAGGATCTACTTAGCTCTGAGCAGTACCAATAGAGAATTCTCCCAGGGCTTATACTAAATGAGTTGTGTTATTATTAATTAGTAAGAATTAAAACAATTATCTGATAATGCACAGCACTGCTCTTAATGTAGCCTAGGGACCCTCTCAAGAGGGGGTCTGGCAGTTTGCCTCTTTGCTTTCTTATATAATAATATCATTATGGTCCAAGCAAGGGGGAAGTCCAACAAGAATGTATTCAAGCCCGTTCAAAAGAGGTCTCCATGACATTTCAAGGAGTTAAGGAAAAACAGAAAAACAAGCATGTGAGCAGAGACATTCCTTTTTGAAGACATTAGGAGTCTTTTGTTTTTCTATTTTCTAATTTTTCTTTCTAATTTTGAGAGTACTTGCATTCATCCTGCAAGCTTGCATGGGGAAGAAATAATATAGTTGTACATTTGTCACCATTGTGTCCCAGCTTATAATACTCTTACCGGAGATTATAAATTTTTCAAATTAGTGGAGTTTTAATACAGAATTGCTCATACTGAGATTGTGTATGTAACATAATAATTAAAACCCAAGAGACAAGTAATACATGAAGTCAGAGGTCCTGGGTTCTAGTGTTCCCTAGCTGGGTGGCTATGGATTAATTATTAAACATTTCTGAGTGTTCAAGTCCATAACTATAAAATAGAAATGTTGAATCATGTGACTTCTCAAGCCACTTGAGCTTTTGAAATTGTAAGATTTTACATAATCACTTCAATCCCCACCAAAATAAAAATTTCCAAAAAAATTGAAGCCAAGTTTGCTTGTCCCTTTGGTGTTGGGGTGAATAGCCATAACTATCAATTACTATAAAAAATAGTTGAGACTTATGTAAGATATGATTCAATAAATGCTTATTGAGTATGTATTACTTCATGTGAGGCTCTGCACTTGGAATTGTAGAAAAGTTCAAATATATTTAAAACATAGCTCTGGTCTGAAGTGTCTGGCATGGTGTCTGGTCTGAAGTGGCCTCCAGGGGAGGTGGGGAGATAAAGGAGATATTTATCAAAATTATTTTGGGGAATGGTGGAATAGTCACCATAGTAGTGGTCTGTCTCTCCACCAGATGCTTATATATTGCCTTGGGTTTTGTTTCTAACTTGATTATTTTCTAAATTCTGTGTGGAACCAGAACTCATGTTGTATTATTTACATAGTAGATGTTACCGACTGAACTTTGTCCCCAGAAATTCATACGTTGAAGCTTTAAGCCCCTATGTGACTGTATTTTGAGAGCACCCTTGAAGAAGTAGTCAAGGTTAAATGAGGTCCTAAGGGGGGTGCCTTAATCCAACGTGACTGGTGTCCTTATAAGAAGAAGAAGAAGAAACATCAGGGATGCACACCCACAACAAAAGGCTATGGGAAGACACAGTGAGAAGGCTGCCATCTGCAAGCCAAGGAGAGAAGTCTCAGGAGAAACCAAACCTGCTTATGCCTTCCTCCAGTCTCCAGAACTGTGGGAAAATAAATTTCTGTTGTTTAAGTCACCAAGTGTGGCATTTAGTTATGGCAGATCTAGCAAACTAATTCAGTTTATTTCATGCAATTTCATGTTTTCTACACTGTTGTGCTTCTGATGTTTATAATCCCCTTTTCAATCAGGAAAGTGGAGTATCTATATGGAGGAAAGACACTTGTCCCCACCTCCTGCCCCCCAGCACAAACCCACTGATACAAAATATCTATCAAAACAACCCAAATTTGGTAAATGTCTTGTGAGTGATGTCAGGCTTCATGATAGATCAGTAAGGGAGAAACCCCTGGGTATCTAGAGTGCCCAGGGAAGGTTCTAAGGATACTGAGCTGGACCAGGTTAACTTCCATCACCACTTTTGCCTCTGGGCTTAGCCGTGCTCCCTCCTCCAACTTCTTAGGGCAGAAAGAATGGGTTAAGGCATGAACATGTTTTGAAAACTGTTCCTTGATTTGCCCAGTCCTAGGTGCTTGAGTTACATGAGTAACCAAAACAGACCGAAATCTTGCCTTTCTGGAATTTATACTCTGGTGGAAGGAGGAGAATAAGACGGCCCCCTGCCTCTGAGAACTTCATCTTGTGGGGAGATGGCCCCACTTAAACTAATGGTATCAGTAAAATGATAGAAATAGAGCAAAGGAAGCCTGAACAGGGAGTTTTAGAAGGACCTAGAAGGAGCCTGAAGATGATTGAGCTGATGATTCCTTGAAGATTTCATTTGTCCAGAGAGTACCAAGAAAAAAGCCAGCCCAATATGCCTATCACAAACTCTGAAATAATGTCATCTGAATTGTCTTCTTTATGTTCAACTTACTGTATAAATGTAAAATACAGAAGAAACATCAGTTGAATTATTTTTAGTTCCTTTTGTAGGAATTTAATTGTTTATATAACTAAATATAGTCCAGTAGTAGGTAAAATTGATAGTCTTTTTTTTTCCCCCACAAATTTAGTACCTTCAATAACACAAATTTATTATCTTACAGTTCTGAAGGTCTGCCACGGGTCCTACTGGGCTAAGATCAAAGTGCCAGCAGGGTGTGTTTCTTCCTGGAGGCCCTGGGGAAAATCTATTTCTTTGCCTTTTCCAGTTTCTAGAGACCACCTGCATTCCTTGGATTGTGACCCCATTCCTCCATCTTCAAAGCCAGCAACATTGGACTGAGTCCTTCTCACCCAGACTTCTCTCTGGTTCTCTTTTCTGAGTCCCTCTTTCAATTTGAATGACCCTTGTGGTTACAGTGAAGCCTTGAACAACATAAGTTTGATGCGGACCCACTTATATGCAGATTATATACAAAGGATCTGCAGTTGGTCGAATCAGTGGATGTGGAACCATAGATACCAAGGGCTGACTGTCAAGTTCTGTGCAAATTTTCAACTGCTCTGAGGGTCACTGCCCCTAACCCCCATGTTGTTCAAGGGTCAACTCTACCTCGAGTTCACTGGGATAATTCAGGATAATCACCCTAGATCAGCTAATTAGCATCCTTAATTCCATCTGACTTTAACATCCCTTTGCCTTGTAGCCTAGCACATACACAGGTTCCAGCAATTAAGAGATAGAGACCTTTGGGGAGCCATTACTCTGCCTACCACTCTAGTGTATTACATATATTCTGATCACCAGGAAAAAAGTAAATAATAAACATAAAAGAAACCAACTGAAAGAAAAAAGGTTTGTCTAACCTGCAACCCTAGAGAGCAGAGAAAATCAAAGAGCTGTATTTTTCATTTCAATCATTTTGACAAGATAATAATGTAGAAGGCAAGATAAAGGAAGACAGACTTTTTTTTTTGAAAGCACAATTCAGATTCAGTGCTCCCTCAAGTAGTGTCCACCTGTGTGTATGGGGCGGGTGGTGTCAGTGATAATGAGACATTATCTTCCGAGCACTTGCAGTAGATGTGCTCTACACCGTAGAGCCACGTGGGAATTCCCACTTGAGAAGCATTTGCTGTTACACACTTTTCTTGCCTGTCTTCACCTCACATTGTACGCACTTCAGAGGCAGGTATCAGTATTGTGCACAGTTCTTCACATATTTTGGTGGGTGACTAAAACACATTTCATTATATGCAACTTCTAGTCACCCAAAACATTATGGTAACAATAACCACTACCTTTTATTGAACCGTTACTAACTAAGGGCCAAGACTCTGTGCCAAGTGCTAGACATATATTATCTCATTTAAAGGTGACAGCAATGCCACAGGGAAGGTACCACCATGCCCAGTCTCACCTTGACTACACATTAGAGCCACCTGGGCAGCTTGTAAAACTTCCAAAGCCCAGACTGCACGCAGGCCAACCAATCAGAGCCTCTGAGGGTGGGATCCAGGCATCTTATTTTTTAAAGCTTCTGGATGGTTCTGACATGCAGCCAAGGTTGAGCCTAGGTCCTAATATATTGGATCCCAAGCCCAGATACTTTCCTTTGCCAAGTAAGCCAACTGCCCAGGCCCCTCCCACCTTCTGCCTCCACCATCCCCATTGTGATGCTTGCCAGTTTCTGCCATGGACTCTTCTACTCCCAGTTAGATTCTTGCCCACTTTACACAAGCTGAACATTCTTGAAGTCTTTAGTATGATCCCAGGGACCATCTGACATTGCTTTCACCTAAAATACCCTTACTGTTCTTGGTATTTTGGGTTTTTTTTCTTGGGAGGGGGTATCTTTATCATTAACAGTACTAGTATTTTGCAAAATTAATTATAATAGCTTGAAATTTACCACGTTATTTTATATACTAGACATTTTGATGGACTTTACATGGCCTTGTGACACTTTGGGGAAGGTTCTGTTATTGTGAGTGAAGGGAGTATGACCCTCAGTGACACTGCCTCCAGGGGGTGACATTCAAGACCAGACTGTGTTATTTCAGAACATCAGCTTATACCTTCCCCTTAGTTTTCCAAAACTGACTGCTAATAAATCTTTCTTGAGCAACTTGTTCACTTCCTGAAAATATGCATTAGCTAGTGGTGTTCCAGGGATAGACCACCACATGACAAGACAGTGGGCCCTTAAACAATGGCGCATTTGAATTGCGAGGATTTTTTTCAATAGTAAATACTACAGTCGTACAGGATCTGAAGTTGGTTGAATTTGTGGATAGGGAAGAATTGCATATAGGGAAGGCAGACTATATAGGTGGATTTTCAACTGCATGGATGGTGGGCGCCCCTGACCCCCACATTGTTCAAATCCCTGTATTTCCTCAGGTCAGGGCTTCTCAGAAGTTCACGTGCAAACAAGTCACCCAGGGATCCTATTAAAATGCAGATCCTGACTGAGTAGGTCAGGGGTGAGCCTGAGATCCTGTATCGCTACCTGGATCCCAGAGCATGCGATGCTGCTGGTCCGCAAACCACACTCTGAGTTGTGACCCAGTACCTGTGAACTAAGTTAAGTTTTCTGAGAGCACTGTTACTCTCTATTCATTGTTACATCTTTCTCATACATTGATTTACAAGAATCCCCTAGTATGTCCTTGAGGAAGCAAAAAAAAAAAAAGGCACTTTTTAGACAATGGGATCACTAAGAGCTCAGTGCTTTAAATGAATTTTATAACTAGAACAACAGATAAATTACCTTTTCTAGAAATAAAACATTTAATCAACTACATGTTTTACCCATTATACATTAAACCCATGTCTGTTTCATTCTTAGAAAACAGTTCTTCACCCAAACTGGGTTCTTAAAAACGCATTTCTTAAAGGAATAACATATTATCTTAATCTCTGATTTGTTTTAAAGTGGGTCTTACATTTTATATTCCATATTCTAGCACCTTGATCCTTTTTTTTTTTTTTTTTTTTTGCGGTATGCGGGCCTCTCACTGCTGTGGCCTCTCCCGTTGTGGAGCACAGGCTCCGGACGCACAGGCTCAGCGGCCATGGCTCACGGGCCCAGCCGCTCCGCGGCATGTGGGATCTTCCTGGACCGGGGCGTGAACCCGTATCCCCTGCATAGGCAGGCGGACTCTCAACCACTGCGCCACCAGGGAAGCCCCCACCTTGGTACTTTTTTTAGGATGTGCCTGTGAATTTTCATTCAAGAGGACGTACTCCTAGGTACAAGATTTTTATATTTTATACAGATTTTTTAAGGCAATTAATAACCCTGTAAAAATACAAGGAGAAAAAGAAGACTTTTAATGAGACTAAAACTAACTTAAATGTACCAAACAAGAGAAAAAATAAAAGTGACCTCGTTTTTAATTCACTTCCCAGAGTTGTGGTTCCCAATGTGAAATGTATATAAACCACAGATTTTAAAATAATATTGGTAATAACAGCAATGTTAAAGAAAACCAGAGCCAGGCAAAAGTTAAAGTGGCAGAAGCAGATTTTGTTCAGGAACCATTGCAATAGGGGAGAGGAGACCATGGTTATAGGACTGGGCTCAATTCTGAATACAGCAGGGCAGGTGGGGATTTATAGCCAAGGAGCAAGGTTGGGGCAGTGGATGGAAAATTCCTAAAAGGCAACATCAGCGGTAAGGGTGAGTGTTGTCTAAACTGATTTCAGAGGATTCTTGCTGAAGGCAGGCCAGGATGGTCAGATACCAAGGGTATGGATGAGGAATTTGATCGGATATTGAGGTGGCCAGACGTGAAGGGTGGGGAGTGCTCTCCAAACTGACTTAGCACCATCTTTGCTACAACTGGGCGATGCAGACCCTATAAGAGGAGGCCAAGGTCGAGGCCCACAGGGCTTGAGGAGGCTGACTGGAGTTAGGTCAAGGAGGGAGTCTTATCAAAAGCAACGTTAAAAACTCACATTTAATGAGCACTTCCTTTTTACCTATGTACTAATCAGTAGGCAAAGCAATAAGCCTCTTAGGCAAGTGCCCTCTGACCCCTTGTATAGATGAGGAAATGGAGAAGTGGAAGAGCTTACCCCACTTACAGAGCTCGTACAGGGCAAAGCCAGACACACTGAGGTGTCCATTTCTAAACTAGACGCCTCTGAGCTAGTTTTCTTTGTACCGGAGTAAAGTGGAGGGGTTCATACTCATTGGAAAGCTTTTAGACGTTGATGGAGTGCCATGTTTGAAAGGAAAAATCATCCAAACCTCCTAATGTTAACTGGTGTGCTCTCCCCTTGCTTTGAGACACAGCTTGTTCTGGAAGGCTTGTTACTTTCACAGTTCTGTTTATCCCTCCCATCCTCCCTCCCTCTTCCTGGCACCACTACCTCCGCCACTACCACCATTTTATCTCCTAGGACTGTATGAGTTCCAGGTTTAAGGAGACCTGAAGTTCTTCTAATGTCACATTCTTAAAAACACATTTTAAACACATTTTCACATGAAGCATCACCTTTTGTAGCTTCAGATCAGATAAGAATTAAAGTTCTCTGATGAGACTAGTTTGAAAGCTGATCATAAGAGACAAAGAACAATTTTCTAATATCCTTAAGGAGGTTCTATATATAGGAGAGTGTTTGACGCCTTTTGTGGGCTTTTATTTTTAATCAAACAAAGGCAAGGTTGACTCTTGCAAATCCCAGAAGAGGAGCTCTTATAACAGACCTTAAACAGCCTTAATTTAGAGAAGGCATATAAAATACAAAATGGTATTTAAAGAGGTGTAGAGATATTAATTAAAACGGACTTAACTGAAATGCCAGGAATATCATCACTTCTGAAAATTGAATTACTGAATGTCAATGGTGAATTAAAATGAATAGAGTTATCTATCTCTGTCCAAAGGTATTTTATCCACAAAATGTGTAATACATGACAATTAATCAGAGGTCATGGATTCTAGCTGAAACCCAATCAAATTCTTCAGAACTCTAATAGAGGAATGCATTCAGGTCAAATAACATTAACAGAAAAGCTTCCATCACTGAAAGGGCAAGCAGAGGGAGTCTTTAAAGAAGTGCTAGAAATATGCTTAATTGTTCTCTTCTTGATCTATTGTTCTTGATGATGTAGAAAACCTGTGTGCTGCAAGTTAAGCTACATTAATTACAGTCATGTCAAATATGTAGGCCTTTCTATTTTTTTTTTAAAAAAAAAAGAGCTTAATTTCTATGGCTTCTGAAAGTGAGAGGAACTGAATGCACATTTAAAAGCTGGTATATCTGTTGAGAAGTTTTTCTGCTTTTCCCAAACAGTAGAATTTTTCGAAAGGCTTGCCTGTTGGAGAACCAGGGTCCAAAGGCAGTTAAAGCTCCTGTTAGAGGTCCAGCATCCAGTACTTTTGTCTTGTTTTGTTTTTTGTCCTCAGCACACCTTGGTTTCAAAAAGCCCCAGATATATAAAATTCACTGTTAAAGCACTGCATTGTTTGTGTACTAGGATCATTTGAACTATATTAAGAATTCTGAAACTGTGGAGAATGAAAGAAGATTTATTGTCTATGATAAACAGGATAAATGCTCTAGCAAAAAAGAAATTTTGATTTTCACCTGTTATTTAAAAACATGAAATGCTCCAGATGCTTTTATTTATTTGTTTGTTTATTATTATTATTTTTGCTCATTGACCTTAACTCATTATGAAAGGAATCTGTCACTAAAAATACATTTCAGGAATCAAGTGCCCTTTTTTTTGTATACATCCCTCTAAATCTATGACTAAGCCCAACGTTTAAGGTTTTGAAAATGGCTCGAATCCAAAATGAGGTTAACATTTGCACTTTCCCTGAAGTGGGACTCCCAAGATGCAGCTCAAACAACCTTTTGGGTAATCCTCCCTAGTGGGTTTTAGCATCACCAGCTGGCTCCAAATGAGCCATTTGCTCTCTCTACAGAGGAGGGAGTCTTAAACACTTAGAGAAGAGTCAGAGCTGGTCAATTCAGCTGTTTCTGAATTCATAGATCAGTGGTTATCACAGTGGTGTGGTCCCTAGACCAGTATCCTCTAAGAACTTTTTAGAAATTCAAATTCTCAGGTCCCGACCTACTGAATCAACACTTCTGGGATGAGGTTCAGCAATATGTATTAACAAGCCCTATAAGAGATTCTGATGCACACCAAAGTTTGAGAAACAATTTTATAGACACTTCTTTCTTTCTTTTTTTTTTAAACATTTATTTGTTTACTTAGTTGTGCTGGGTCTTAGTTGCAGCATGCAGGATCTAGTTCCCTGACCGTGCCCTCTGTGTTGGGAACATGGAGTCTTAACCACTGGACCACCAGAGAAGTCCCTGTAGATACTTGTTTCAACTTGATACTAACCAATAATTCCACCATTTAGAATTAGCAGCTTTCATTTTTATGATCATTTATGTTGGACAAGTAAAAGTGACCAATTTCAACTACTTAGAGCACCAGGTTTTATTCTGGGTTGTTGAAAATGTTTTGGAACTAGATAGAGGTGGTAGTTGTATAACACTGTGAATGTACTAAATATCACTGGATTCTTCACCTTAAAAATGGTTAATTTTATGTCATGTGAATCTTACCACAGTGTTTTAAAAGATGTAATATAAACGAAAGCATTTTGAAATGCAACTGCTTCAGGCATGCCAGTCTAGACAATAAACCTACAGATTAAAAAATTCTCTAACCTATAATCATGTGATTTGGGGTACATCCTAATTTTAATATTTTTTCCTAGACACATATGAGATATTTTAATTGCACAATTACTAAATTTTACTATGTGTGCATGGAACATAGAGTATCCATAAAACTGTGATTTGAGTGCTGGCCATGGAAGGTTTCTTGTTAGAATTTCTTCATGAGTCAAACCATAGTTTCAACTATAAACAGAACAAGGGAAATTTTTTTCTTGCCTATCATCGTTAGCGTGAGGATTAGAAAAGAGGTAGAAAGAATAAAAATAAGGCTTTTAAAATTAAATTTCAGGAAATGTCTTATAGGGCCTCCACCCTATGACTCAGTTATTCTGTGAGTAGAGTTTTATTCCTTATGGAATCTACATTTTTTATATTCTTTTCCATTATGATTTATGATAGGATACTGAATATAGTTCCCTGTGCTATACAGTAGGACCTTGTTTATCCTCTTTATGGAATCTAGTATAGAATATTATCTTTTATAATATGCTCTGAGAGTGTCCCCTGCAGTTGTGCATCAAAAATTCTTGGGGTATTGTCTTTTGTGGGTAAAGGATTTGTTAGCTACTGAACATATATGTGTTTCATTAAGGAATTTTTTTCAGTAAGTAAAAAAAAAATTCTATGAAGATTTACTTAATGTGAAAAACAAAAATCAATTAAGGCTTAAAATAACATTTTATTTTATTATATAACCCTATAACCTCACCTCCCAACTATCTATCTATCTCTTATATTTATAGATATAATGCATTATAATTTAGAGTATTAGAAAATATGAAAAATATTAAAAAAAACAATTTCCCTGAATCTTCACAACTGAGGAATAACATCTGCTGTATCTCATGAAAGTGCGTATGTGTGAGCACACAGCACACATGCATGCACAGATTACAGTCAATAACACACAGCATATTCCAGTTTGAAACCTATTTTCTCCTTAGCATATCATATTCCCCTTGACAAGAAATGCTCTTCCACAATATTAATACAAGTTTAAAGGCTGCATAATATTCCAACCTTAGGACTTAATTTACTTGATTAATTGGTTAATTCCCCACAAATGAATATAATAATTGCATCACTATGACTAACGTCTTTACATATGTGTTTTTGTGATTTTGCTGATTATTTTTCCATTATATTGATACATAAGATCTCTCTTTACACTAAAAATGTCAGCCTTTCTATTTATCTGTCAAATATTTTTCCCAGTTTGTCATATTCTTTTTAATTTTGGTTTTAATGCCTGTTTTATGGTCAACATTTTCTTTCATGATATTGTCTTCCTATCCCAATATTATATAAGATACCTGTAGTTTCTTCATCATGGTTTTGTTGTTTACATTTAACACTTTATTTGAACATCATTATTATCTGTGAGATGGTAAAAATATCTAAATTAATTTTTCCAAATAATTAAAAAAATTTAATTGCCATTTATTGAATGATACAATGCTTTCATCACAGATTTGGAAAAAAGCTTATCAGACTAGGTGTGTAAAATAGAGCAAATGTGCCTTAGTTTCTTCCTCTGACAAAATGAAAACACAGCACCTCCCTCAAAAGGCTAATATAAGGGAGGAATTTTAAAGGTGTCTGACGCAAAATAAAAACTTGATCAGCATTAGATTACCACTATTGCCATGATATGTAATATTTAATTATTATTGCCCTCTCCAGCTCAACATGCTACTATTCTTTCTAGGACATTTACATGTGTATTCAGAAGTGAGTGATCTGTGTTTCTTGTGTTTATGTTAACTTTGTCAGGCTTTGAATAGGGACTTGATAATTTCACTTTTTTTTCTATATTATAAATGTAAAATTTATTTTACATTACATTTGCATTTCATTTACATTACAGTTGAAAGAATTCCTCTCAAACTCTTTTGAGCCCTGAACATTTCTTTAAGACAAGACTTTGAAAACCATTTCAGGGTTTTCTTTGATTTGGAGTCTCTTAAAAACTTACTTTTCTTTTGGATCAGCTTTGGTAAGATTTTTGTCTAGAATGAATTATTAGGAACATGCCCGAAAGTAGACACCAGTAAGGAAGTTGTTCTAACAGTGTAGGCAGTAGATGTTGGTCCCCTCTCCTAAATTCATCTCTTTCTTAGTACTTTCAGGCTCAGTAAATGACAACACCTTCATCTCTATCAGAAGACTCCCTGGGAGCCCCCCTTAATTCCCTCCTTTCCTCAGTACCACCTACCACCATCCCCACATCCCATCCCTCAATAAGGCCAGTTGCCTCGTATCTAGATCACATCTAGAATGCATCCACTTCCATCCCCATCGATTCCACGTTAATCCAGCCACCATGAAATAGACTTTGAAATAGCTTCCTAACTGGCCTCTCTGTTTCCAGCTTTGCACACAGCAGTGTGAACTTCCAAAAATATAAATCAAATCATGTCATTTCTCTGCATTAAACCTAACAGCTTTCCTGTGTTTCAAATACAAATCCAGACTCCATCCCTACAAGAGCCCAGATGACTTGGCCCAGCATTCAGCCCCCATCCACCTCACCACAGATCACTGTCCCCTTCTCTTGCTGTGTTCCAGCCTCTCTGGTCTTTATGTTCCTTGAACAAGCCAAAGCATTCCCACCTCAGAGCATTAGCACTGCCTGGAACATTCTTCTCCAGACTTTTGTGTGCCTCATACTTCTGCCATCTGGGTTTTGTTCTATGGGTACCTCCCTTGCCACTCTATTTAAAGGTATCCCCCTACCCCCAATCCACTCACGATTCTACCTTCTCTCATTTTATTTTCTTCATAGACTAACCACTGTTTGAAATTTTCTTGTTCATTGTAGTTGTTTGTTTATTGCTCTTCTACACTATAAACATGATAATGTGTTGTTTATGTATCTCTGGCAGGTGTTTGCCTTCAATAAATATGCATCGAGGGAATGTGTGAATGAATGAATGCAGTCAGGATGATAAAACAGGTGAATTTAAGAGATTGAAGAATGAGAATATTTAAAAGTTAGATATAAAAATAACTACAAAATATGTACATTAAGCCGTACACTTAAAATTAATGCACTCTGTACTCTTTAATACATGTGTGTTATCCCTTAAAAAAAATCCATGAATATTTGTTTAAAATAGCTAGAGAAAGCACAAAGCTTAAATAATATGCCCAACTCAGAAGGTTCCATTTTCACATACTTTAGGACCTAACAGCCTGTGCAAATTAAACATTTATTTGAGAATAAGACTGGGGATTTTGTAAAGATTTGGGGCTCTACCGTGAGGTTGATAAACAAAATTGCTTGCTTTGTTCAAGGTAGTAAGTGGACCTCATAATGAGCTGGTAATCATCTCTGGCTTAAAAGAAAAGGGTATGCCCACAGGGCAAACTTGTTTCAGCCCAAAAAGCATTTTATCATGCCCATCTAAATTAGATAGCTTTACATTACCATGTGACATTTGTTAAATATCCAAATGAAATAGTCCCTGATGTTTAGAAAATGATACTTAGATTTATAGAGTGGTTTCTTGCATAAGACACTAATGCTGTTCATAAGATGTCTCATAAATGGATTTCATATGAGTCATTTGGCACAGAGACACACACAATGTAGAAACTCAAATCTTTTCTGAATAAATAAGTGAATGGGGATAAAAAATAAAAAATTAGAGGTAATTAGTCAGGTTCCAAACAAACCTTTATTTTATTTACAGATCCTAATATTTGAATGAATTCAATTTTCACTTTATCATAATTGGAAGACTGCAACAATTGTCAATTAATTGTACAACAGTGACGGGCTGTGTAATTCAGTAATATTAGCTCCTAAAATGTTTGAGACATAAAAATACAGACACCCTAGTCTTTTAAGTGTACGTTAAAAAACGGGCCCCAGAGTTTCTGTAACTTTTAAGCTCAGGTGAAATTAAATACCTTTCTCTGATTCCCTGCCCAATAAGAAAAACTTTATTGATTGGAAAGTGTTCTTTTCCTCCAACTTTTTTGCATTCTTTTACTCATTTACATGGCAGGCAGGTCAGTAGAACAAAAACAGTGTTGGTTACTGGGGATTAGATTCCTGATTTTAGATAGACATATGCTGTAACTATACATTTCCCAAAGAAGCTAGACCTAGTTCAAGCATTTATATTTGTGGCTTAGAGCATAAGAATGAGGAGATTACAAGTTTAGAAATTACCCAGCATTTGGAAGTAGTGGGCAAGGTGAGGTTCAGCCAAAGGGAGTTAAGTCACTGGGCCAGGCTACCTGTATCTTTCAAAAGCTGTGCATGTTATAATTGCTGACTCCAAGCCATCTACCTAGTCAGCCACTGCTGTTCTTAGCATCTCCTTCCCCTTCAATTCACTACCTATCATTAGGCCAAGAAAACCCCATCACCTACCAAGAATAAAAATATTTTGAAGCTTTCTCCAAAAACACTGAATTCCATGATTCACCCATGTCTTCTGTCTGAGACATAGAGCAAATTTTTCACAGCATGGTGGGGGGAGGTGGTGGTACACAGATGCTTTAGGAGGTGCATGAATGAATATTTGTATTCACACCCCAATTAGTTAACCTCTCCAGAGTGTACAGTTCAGTGGCTTTTAGTATATTCAGAGTTGTACAGTCATCACGACTATACAATATTAGAATATTTTCATCACTCTAAAAGGAAGTCCTCTATTCATTAACAATCACCCCTTTCCTACCTCCACCCAGACCCTGGTAACCATTAATCTACTTTCTGTCACTATCGGTTTGACTATTCTAGAGATTTAATGTAAATGGAATCATACAACATGTGGTCTTTCATGACTGGATTCTTTAACTTAACATGATATTTTTAAGATTCTTCCATGTTGTGGAATGTAACAGTACTTTGTTGCTGTTAATTGCTGCATACTATTCCACTGTAGAGGTAGACCACGTTTTGTTCCTACCTTCACCAGTTCATGGACATTTGGCTTGTTTCTACTTCTTGGCTGTTTTGAATGATGCTACTATGAACTTCCACGTACAAGATTTTGTTTGGACATGTTTTCATTTCACTTGACTAGGTACTTAGGAGTGGAATTGCTGGGTCACATGGTCATGCTATGTTTAACACCTTGAGGAACTGCAAAGCTGTTTTCCAAATTGGCTGCACCATTTTCCATGGCCACTGGCAGTGTATCTATTAAGTCCCTTATCAGATAGCATTTACAAATATTATCTCTCATTCTATCAGTTTTTTGGTTTTTTTTTTACTTTTTTTATAGTGTCCTTTGAAGCACAAAGTTTTCTGTTCTGATGAAATCCAATTTATCCCTTTTTTTTCTTTTGTTGCTTGTGCTCTCAGTGTCTAAGAAACCACTGCTGAACCCAAGGTCACACAGATTTACACCTGTTTTCTTCTAAGATCTTTGTAGCTTTACCTTTTACATTTAGGTCTCTGATTTATTTTGAGTTAATATTTTTTTATATAGTGTAAGGTTTAGGTCCAGTTTCATTATGATAATGATAAGAAGTTTCATTTTAAATTAGTGTATTTTAATTAAGAAATTTGACAACTAAAATAAAAACCTTAAATGAATGCTAAACTGTAAGCATCTAAGAAATGTGCCATAATTTTTTCAGGCTTTCTAGAAAAATCAATCTAGTTTCCATATTACTGAGGGAATTTATACTTAAATTTTAACTTTTATTTTAATTTATAGAGGGTTAGGTTGGAATAGAGGAGTATATATACATATACAAATATGTGCCAAGCTCTGTGTGAATGCAAAATTTTATTTTAAAGTAAAAGCCCTTGTGTTTTTAAGGTTAGGAAAGCATGTATGCAAGATGGACCTCATCAGGCCCATCTTCTTGAGTTATTAGTTATGAAATACAGAGGAATACTTCGGCTTTGATAAGTTTAAGTCTTAGTGTTAAAAGTCCTTATATAAGGTTAAAATTAAAAACTACATCAGTACCTTTAACAAAGGGATTACCAAGAGAGATTTCCACTGTACTCAGTTCATTCACATCAAGTTACCTGCTGTCTGATTATCTGAAAATTTTAGAAGCCTCTACTAAGACTTTATTTTAATAATAAATTAAATTATGGGTTACTCAATCCCTGAAAACATGATTTCCATATGTTTTTCATTTGTAGAAGCTGTAAAAACAACTTTTTCATGAGGACTAGGATTACCAGGAGGGCTAATAACATGAATTAGAAGAAATTTTATTGACCAAATACAGTTTATGGAGTTTTATTGGCTGAGTGTGCAGGAAATACTGACTCTTTGATCACTTTTCCTAGTATTTCTACTGGTATTTTCAGAACATTTCCTTTGCACTATTCATGTGTCTGCAAACTCTTAAGAGATACAGTCTTAAGAAAACTTTTCTACCAGATTTGTAGCTGGTTTTAACTTCCTTAAACACAATTAGGTGGCCGCCTTCAATGCTCCAAAAGCATTTATCCCATTACACACTAAGGATCTATGTACATTTCTCCTCTACCAGATCATTAGAACCTTAAGGGCAAAGGTTATACCTCGGTAATAAACATACCCCTAGTATAGAGAATGGAAATACAAGCATAAAGTTTGTTGAATTAAAGCAGGGGGGAGGGGGGGAGTACAAATGAAAGAACACCTGAAAAAAAAGGTATTTTTATAGTATTTGTAAAGCTCTCAGAATATTCAGTTGTACATAGGTGAATCAATTCTTGTACTAAATGTCACCTAAGTAAACATTCACAGTTTTCCTGGGATTCTGTGATATAAAGATCCAAAAAGCAATTTTGAAGAAGGCTGACCTTAAGGCCTCATCTTTGTTGTTCACTGGATGGACAAAGTAGGGAAAGGGTGGTATATAAATGTGAGACAGTTGTCTCTCCTCAACCCAATGCCCTATACATTTCGGGTCCCATCTTCTCATAGCCTTGTTTTCCTGCACCCTGCAGTCCTCTCCTCTACCATGACCAAGTGGAATTCTAGAGCAATAGGAGGCCCATTACCCTCTGCTTACACAGAAGCATTACATGCCCTGTGTTCCCTGGGTGCATTGGGTTATCATGGACCCACTAAACCCCATAGCTCTCCTTAAAAGCTATATATGTGCCTACAGGTATGTACACTTTTCTTCAAGTACTCAGGTGTTAGAGCATGATCATTGTGGAGCCATTTCAAGGTCTTCTAAGAGTGTTAAGTTCAACAATAGCAACATTTGGGTACTGACTTCAGGGACATTAGCTGTACTCATTAAGCATCCCTATGGGTATTGTAATAACCTCACAAGGGGAAATTCAGAACATAGGCTAGTGCTGGCTCCCTTCTGTGCTAGTATGTAACCTTCAGTCAATATCATAAGATTCTCTTACAAAGTCTAGCATTAGTAAATGCTCATCTCTAGACTGAAAAGAAACTAGTAGCATAAGTTCCCATTTAAAAGAAAACTTGATTCTTAGTTGTTTTAAAAAGCATTTTCCTCATTATATTTTTCTTGATACTACAATAATGTATTAAAAGTGCATGGTCCTGGGCTTCCCTGGTGGCGCAGTGGTTGAGAGTCTGCCTGCCGATGCAGGGGACGCGGGTTCGTGCCCCGTTCTGGGAGGATCCCGCATGCCGCGGAGCGGCTGGGCCCGTGAGCCGTGGCCGCTGGGCCTGCGCGTCCGGAGCCTGTGCTCCGCGACGGGAGAGGCCACAGCGGTGAGAGGCCCACGTACTGCAAAAAAATAAATAAATAAATAAATAAAGTGCATGGTCCTTGTAAACATTTGCAAATTACATAAAGGATATTGAAGAAATAAATGCTTATAAATTGAACATTTCTGTAATGTCAAGATAAGGAAAGTCTTTCACACATGACAATAAATCAGAAAATAATTAAAAAGACTGATAGATTTGAATATAAAATTGTTTTAAATTTCTGTAGGGGGAAAATACATCATGACAAGAATTTAAGACAAATGATTTAGAAAAAATATTACAACATATATGCCAGGCAAAGGGTCAATAAAAGCAAAAGCTTCTTATAAATTAATAAGAAACAGAGAAATAGCCCACCAGAATAGAGGGGTAACATCCTGAACAAACAGTTCATACTATAAAAGGCATGTGAATAGCCAATAAATAAAGAGATACCCTCACAAGTAATTTTTAAAACAAATAAAAACAGTAAAAAGATACTATTTTTCTTCCAGTAGACTGCCAAAATGAAAAAATTGCCAATAACCCATGTTTGTGACCTCATCTGCTATTGTGGGGCTGTAAACTAGTAAAGACTCTTTAGAGAGCATCTGGCAATATGTATCACAAGTTAAACATGGATACCCTTGACCCTGCAGTTCCCTGCCTAGGAATTTATCTCAAACAGATCTTCAGTCAAGTAGATGATAACATAGATACAAAGATGTTTGTTAAAGCATCGTTTATAATAAAAAACCTGTCCAATGACGAAAGATATATTAAATAAATTGTGGTACATCTATATAATGGGAGGCAGCAGGATCAGTTTAAAAAGGCAATACATATCTGTATTTATATAAACATTTCATTAATATATTAAGTGGCCAAGATAAAAATAAATATGTGTAGTTTGGTCCCATTTATATACAATTATTTGGATATTTGGGTATGTGTCTAAGTAGAGAAATATTTATTTTTTTCACATTTTTATTGGAGTATAATTGCTTTACAATGTTGTGTTAGTTTCTGCTGTACAACAAAGTGAATCAGCTGTATGCATACATATATCCCTATATGCCCTCCCTCTTGAGCCTCCTTCCCACCCTCCCTATCCCATCCCTCTAGGTCATCACAAAGCATCAAGTTGATCTCCCTGTGCTATGCAGCAGCTTCCCTATAGCCATCCATTTTACATTTGGTAGTGTACATATGTCAATGCTACTCTCTCACTCTGTCCCAGCTTCCCCTTCCCCCACTGTGTCCTCAAATCTGTTCTCTATGTCTGCGTCTTTATTCCTGCCATGCCACTAGGTTCGTCAGTACCATTTTTTTAGAGTCCATATATATGCATTAGCATATGGTATTTTTTTTTTTTTTTTTGCGGTACACGGGCCTCTCACTGTTGTGGCCTCTCCCGCTGTGGAGCACAGGCTCCGGACGCGCAGGCTCAGTGGCCATGGCCCACAGCCCAGCCGCTCCGCGGCATGTGGGATCCTCCTGGACCGGGGCACAAACACGTGTCCCCTGCATAGGCAGGCGGACTCCCAACCACTGCGCCACCAGGGAAGCCCAGCATACGGTATTTGTTTTTCTCTTTCTTACTCCACTCTGTACGACAGACTCTAGGTCCATCCATCTCACTACAAATTTCGTTCCTTTTTATGGCCAAGTAATATTCGTTCCTTTTTATGGCCGAGTAATATTCCATTGTATATATGTGCCACATCTTCTTTATCCATTCATCTGTCAATGGACATTTAGGTTGCTTCCATGTCCTGGCTATTGTAAATAGTACTGCAATGAACATTGTGGTACATGTATCTTTTTGAATTATAGTTTTCTCAGAGTGCATGCCCAGTAGTGGTATTGCTTGGTCATATGGTAGTTCTGTTTTTAATTTCTTAAGGAGCCTCCATACTGTTCTCCATAGTGGCTGTATCACTTTACATTCCTATCAACAGTGCAGGAGGGTTCCCTTTAGAGAAATGTTTAGAACTACGCAGTCAACTTGCCAACCAGTGGCCTCACATGATTATTTAAATTTAAATTAATTTAAATCAGATTAAATTAAATTAGATTAAAAATTAACTTCCTCAATTGCAATAGACACATATCAAGTGTTCTATAGGCACTTGTGGCTAATGGCTACCATATTGGACAGCACAGATACAGAACAATGCCATCAACACAGAAAGTTGTATTAGGCAACACTGATCTAGAAAGATGTTTTCCAACATGTTTTCAGTGGTTGCTTCTGGGTGGTAGAATTCAGAGTTAATTTTGTTTCATTATCCTTTTCTAAATTACTTGAATTTTTTATAAGTGTATGCCACATCTTCATATTCAGAAGTTATTTTCATCTGAAAAAAGAAATAGCATCTTACAATGTAGATATGAGCATTGCTAATAGTTTGTTATATTTCTTTTGAGTGCTCTCTGTACTTATAGTTGCACCGAATTAATACCATGTGTACAAGTTCTTAGGGTTGCTTTTATACCTAATATTACACCGTCAACATGCTTTTTAAAAGCTGCATAAAATTCCATCCTATGTGCTTAAGTGATTTTTGTTTTATACGTTGCCTTAAAAATATTACTAAAATATTTAAGAGTTTTGCAAATCACTTGGATTTGGGGAAATCAAATTCATAATGAAATTTATAGTTCTTTTGTTATAGTTACATAAACATCTAATATATCACACTTTTTTGTTCTAAATCACTATTCAGAACCACCCTCATAGAACATAATAGCCTTAGAAATCAGTGTTTTTGATGAAGTACCTTTATAATTCAATCGCCCACTTCCACTATTGAATGTAACAATGCACAGAAATCTTTGTTAACATCTTCTTCTGTGGAGACTTATCCAAAATGTATCACCTCTCTTTAAGTCCTTTAGAAGCTGTTCTTTAAATGTACATACTTCATTTGGCTTCCTGGGGCTACATTTTGATAAATATAAAGTGATTTTAATGATGTGAATCAAAGGAAAAAAAATATTTGAGGGATTAAAGAACAATGACCCAAAATCCATGTAAGAGGAGAAAGTGTAACAAATCCACTTGGCATCTTACTCTTCAGGTTGTTTTTGCTGTATTTAGAGTTCTATCCAGAATAAAACTGAAATCAGGGGCTCTGTTTCTGTAGCCATTCTCTGGTAGATAAGACTTTTGCAATTGGATTTATGATCCACAAACAGGAATAGTCTCCAAAGCACCTCAGACTTAGCGTATTAAAAACCCAACTCATTACCATACCATCTACTCCCCTCAAACCTATTCCTTCTCCAGGTGTCCCTGTGTCTCTTGGCTACACCACGTCTCAGTTGTTCAGAACCTGCTAACACCTCCATCTCTTCAATCCCAATACCCAATCTAACATCAGGTCAAGCTAGTTTTGCCTCTTCCATGTCTTTCAAATCTGTCCAGCTACACCACGATGCCCCTGAAATGCTGCAAGTGCCTCCCTTCCAATCTGTCCTCTATGTTCTAGCAAATCACACCGTGTTCTTCCTCTGCTTGAACCTATTCAATGGCTTCCCTTTGTTCAAAGGCTTAGAACTCCCTAAGCAGCACAGACCATACCTCTTAGTATAGTCTGGCTCCCTACCTATCTCCCAGGTTCATTTCACGCAAACTCCCTTCCCGCTTTGAACTTTCTCTTGCTTTGAACTTTCTCTTACTTGATTGTCTTCCTCCACCCACAAGGCATTTACATATGCTGTTTCCCCTGACTGAAGGGCTTCTTACTACTCTTCCTTCACCTGCTTAAGACTCTTCCTCATTTTTCAAATTTTAGTTCACCTAATACATCTTTAAGGAAGCCCTCCCTTATTCCATTAATTATATCATAACAAGCTCTGTCTTGTTTATTTAGAGACTCTGATTAATTTAATGCTTGTGTCCTAACCAGATTATAAATATCACCAGGGTGTATAGTATCTGTTTTCTTTCCCTAATGTAGCTTCATCAACCAGCACCATGCCAGGTAAACAGCAGGTACTTATAAGCATTTGTTCACAGGATGAATAAAGAACTTGTGGCAGATGCCCACAAACACTAGGAACACTCTAAATGTTCTTCCACAAAGGAGCCTTTGGAACATCTGTCAATAGCAGAGTGTCTCTAGACAACCAGACTCTCTAATGAGGAGAAAACCATGCTAGTCATTGTACTTTGGAGTGAAATGCTCTTATTACATTTCACTTTGAGTTGGACTATACTTGTATTTGAAGGTGAGAGTCCAGGACCCAGCCCTATAGGTTTAGAGCCCAGGAAGCTGGGATCTACCCAACAGAACCATTCTAGGGGAGTACCCAGAGTGAGGTCCTCTTACATGTGTCAGATAAGTCCCGAGGAGAGCAATCTGTGACAATAAAGCAATTGCGAAGCAATCTCCAGCCAGGAAGAAAACCAGAAAGAAGCTAAAATAGATAAATTGATGCCTATAGAGATTTGGGGTGATACTGTTCAAACAGACACGTTTCCCTATTTCCCAGAAACATAGCAGTCTCTTTTATAGACCACCTCTGGACACAACCAGTGACGAGCTGGAGCCAGCTCATAC